>NW_019722423.1:0-6902 GCF_002891405.2 Cryptotermes secundus | reverse complement strand
CGCCCAGGCAGCGAGGCCGGCTCTACTAGCTGAGAGGTATCTATAATGCTTCCCCCATCTACCAGAGGTATTAGAGACCGCTGTTGGGCGGGAAACGTCTGTTAATTTGGCTCAGTGACTTTTGGAGATACGAGGTTCTTTTACGTGCCGTAAAGCTACGACACGGGACCCACGGCTTAAAGTCCCTCCCGGAGGACTTGTTCCCTGAATTTTTCCGCCCTTAAAAATTCGACGACCTCCGCCGGGTATTTGAACCCGCGTACTACGAGTCATGAGATGGGAACGTTACCTCTTGACTACGGAGGCCGCTTACGGTTAACTAACTGCGTATCTTGTTGGAGTTGCGCCCTTCTTGAGAAGCCGCCAATTGTGCATCTACTCAAGAATTTCCCAGCATCTTATGAAACTCAGAATGTTTTT
Source organism: Cryptotermes secundus (assembly GCF_002891405.2). NCBI lineage: Eukaryota > Metazoa > Arthropoda > Insecta > Blattodea > Kalotermitidae > Cryptotermes > Cryptotermes secundus. The sequence goes on along the minus strand of NW_019722423.1, from coordinate 6,482 downwards.
TTCAGTGTTCACAAGAGCCCTCCACTGGTCCGTATCGAGAGCCAGATCAATGCAATCCATACCATCCCATCCTGTCTAAGATCCATTTTAATATTGTCCACCCATCTACTCCTTGATCTTCGTAATGGTCTCTTTCCTTCTGGCTTTACCACCAATATCGTATGCATTTCTCTTCTCTCCATTCGCGCTACATGCCATTCCCATCACATCCTCCGTCACTTGATCGTTCTAATTATATTTGGCGAAGAGTACAAGTTATGTAGCTCCTCTTGCAGTTTAAGTGTACGGTTATATAACAATTATGCAGGAAACAAGCAGTAGCAATCCAAGATCATCTAATTTCAAAGTTACATGCAATTGGACAAGGAGAAGCCATAAGTAAGAAGTACAGGGGGCTTAAACTTGGCGGTGGTCAGGCGTACGACGTTTGGAGTGACTAACTGTCGTTTCGGAGTGGCAAAATAAGTGAAGGCATAATTTGCTGCAGAAGCCTTTGACAAATGTACTGCGTATTCCTTGAGTAAGTATTCATTGTAAAGTGCCGAAGCGTGTATGTTGCCCATAAAGTATAATTACCCTTACATGGACGCTGCGTGAGTGCGGGTGCGAGATTACGGCGCAACAAATATGGCGCCTGCTCAAAAAAACAACCCCTCTCATCGAGGAGGATCCCCATTTCCAAACATAAGCAGTCGTGGAACGGACGTAAATTGGGCCATGGGTCCCGACGAGGCCCGAAACCAAGAATGACTGTGCTGACGAGGCCCAGCAGCAATTGACTGAATCAGGAAGGTGTATATATATATATATATATATGTATACGTACATTGCGTTATGTTAGTTTTGTATGGTTGTGAAACTTGCTCTATGACCGTAAGAGAGGAATGTAGACTGAGGAGAATATTTGGAGCGAAGAGAGATGAAGTGACAGGAGGTTGGAGAAAACTGCATAAAAAAGAGCTTCATAACTTGTACTTATTTACAAATATTGTGAGAGTGATCAAGTAAAGTAGGATAATGTACAAGCATGCAGCACGCATGGGAAGAAGAGGAATGCTTATAGAATATTCGTGGGAAAGCCAAGACGAAGGTGAGTGGGATATAGGATGGGGTGGTATGGACTGCGTTGGTCCTCAGGATAGGGACCAGTGGACGTAGAGCTGTTGTGAATATGGTGATGAATTGGTTGTCGGGATTATAAGCCTTTTAATAAGATCTAAGAGGACGAGCCTCAGCCGTGACTAAAATTAAACAGCCGAGTCACATACTGAAATTCCTGTCAACTGTTCACCGTGGCCGATCTCACTGTAGCCGCTGAACACTGGTTTATGTCACATTCAGTAATGAATCACCATGAACCATTTCAGTCCCCCCCCCTCCATCCACGCCGAAGGACATTTATTGACCACATTCCAAATTTCGAAATTGTCTGATCGGGAAGGGTACATTCCCCCGCTGGGTCTTCACCACAGAATCTCCGGTTCTGGGACCCACCCACACCCCTGCCCCGTGGGAACTCGAGACTCTCGCAGAGGGTAAAGAGAATGGGTTGTGAACCTGACCACTCACCTCCAACTAGTGCCGAGGTCAAAAACATATACATCTATACATCCACCCCCCATACACCTTCGTGGCGTAGTGCTTAATGTCTTCAGAGGGACAACTTTGCCTTACCACTGCTGCGAAAGTGGGCGTCACTGTTCTCTGGTGTGCTATGTAATCTGGTAGAAAAGTTGCGACGTTTCGAAGGAAACCTATGGCTCCATCTTCGCGGGAGAAAGGGACTATTGCGTATAATATGTTAATCTGTTATGTGTGAATTCTTTGTGCATAGACTGTTAGGCTTACTGCGCTTGCGTAAGAATCACCAGAGTTGTAGTTTAATTAATTTCATTCAATAAGATTATGGCGTGATGCGTCTGTGGATATTGCGGTTCTAGTCACCACGACCCAGACGGAAGTCTGAAATGTTGACGTGTTGATTCTCCAAGGTTGACCCAACGGTTTCCGCACCGTGTTGAACGCAGTCCAACTGTTAACAGGTTCGGGGCTCACTGCATGACAGGGGGTTGAAATAAGTGACGGTAGGGAGCACATCGGTGTTGTACCCAGTGTCCGTGAGGAGACTGGCTTAGGAGGCTGTTTCGGACGAACCAGTTCGCTCCGTCGTCAGGTTGGAAGATGGAAAGAACAAGTTTCATCGAAACTAACGCTATACTAAACTATATGTTGTCACATCCCAGAAAAACAATAGCCTCCAGAAGTGTCAGTTCCTCATGAGATACTCTAATCTACGTCAACTGTTTACTGTAAGCAGATTTTGAGGAAGATAACAAAGTTCAGTTTGAACTTCATATAATTACGTGATTGCGTGACTATAGACGGGGTTTGGATTGATAATCGGATTTATTGACACTTTAACACGCAACTCGTAGCTGTACTCTGCAGATCACTATCACACACAGACTAGTGTTCTCAGTCACGGTCTCCACTGCGTTGCTTGGTAGCTGCTTCCAACAGTTGACGTTCCTCTGCTTCCGGGCTCATGTCCTCACAGGCTGGCGGCCATCTCACACCAGCCTCCTCTTCTGACTGCCGTCTCAGGGCTCTGTCGTAATGGGAGCTGGTACCTGTTGTATAGCCTCGGCATTGACCACACAGAAAATTACGCTTCCAGCGGCTCATGTTGCGTGCTTGTCGCGCCTGTCACGTGGCGGCTACTGAGCCATTGCTTAGCAACGGCCGTGCTTACAGAACTGTTTACCAACAACTGCTCTCTCTCTGCAGGCATAAAATTCTGGCTTTCAGCGGACATGCCGCATTATGAAACGGAACTTAGCAGGATGGAGTGAATTAGAAGAAAAAGCCCCCTGTTCATTTATGCAAAACCACAAATACAAAATACAGGGTGTTTTATAGCAAAATTGGCGCGTTCACAGCCCTGTGCGGGGGCACCGCTTGCTGCGGAGCGCAAGCGAATAATGCCGATAACATTTGGAAGAAGGGAAGTTATTACCGTTGTTCACAGATCACAGGAGGTGTTGAAAATGGCGTCCCTTTACACATAAATATCTTTCGCAATTAATTGTTTCGATAAAAGACACAGGTACAACAATCCTTCTTGCACTTACAGCACACCAGACACCAACTTTCACTGGGTGCCTTCAGCAATTGTGTTGCCCTTCTTGCACTAGACACTCAAGTCTCTTGAGCTAGACGTTTCAGTGATTTTCTCGGTGCATATTCAAGTGAGACCCCTATGTCATTAACTGCTCCTGAGTAAGCATTCGGCGCTTATGTTTTGTTTTCTTATCTATTAAGCGTTCCGTTGTTCTGAGCTTCTTCAGGAAATTGTGAATTGTCTACTGGGTACTCTTTCATCCTGGAATTTACGTAGAATTTTTCGCGTATACTTTCCAGCAGATCCGTATTTTACGTAGGTATTATTCAGAAATACATGTTGCTCTAAATTATCGCGAACCATGTCGTGCCAAACTGCTCACTAAAATGTCTCGCATGCAGTGGTCTACAAGTTAAGTATTTTCCCTTCATTCCAAACGTTATCTGCCATGAAGCGTGCTGAGTCATCGGCGAAACTCGCATGCGTCCCACAGCATGAGCGCACCAGTCGCCGCTGAGCCGTGAACTCGTAAACCCGATTAAAATACTTTCTGTATATCCAAATAGACGATATTTGCGAAGATTCGTTTTACGAAATTTCGGTCATGCGAACACTAATTACCAGGCGCGTGACGTCGGCTTGAATTGTCAACCGAGCGCGAACAAAACCTGTCACCTGCGAACGGAAGCAGACGAACAGAATATTGCTGAGTCCGCCATACGATGTTCACTGGCGTACATCCTGTGTAAAATTGTGCTGTGTTTTAAAAAATTTCAACGTCTTTATCTTCAATTTAATAACGGTAATAGCATCTTGCATAATCTGATTTAGAGTTCTGGGATGTTTTGTTTGTTGTACAAAACGTTTCCTATTTGTCCTGTTCATTTTTTTGTCATTCTGGAACGTAACCTCCCATTGTAACTTAGTAGGTGCGGAAAACTGCGACCCACGTCACAAAATTTCGCTCCACAAACCCTCACTGGGGGGAACGTGAACCTATGTAGGAGCGGCAACTGACCGTTGGAATTTTAGAGTTAAGCATCCGGGCGAATTAACATCCCTGTTATGTGTTTATTTTATGCATTTCGTTCAAAGAAGAGAATTTGTCACTGCGAAGAGGGAATATTCGGAGTGAAGAAATTAATGACTCAGTGAGGAGATTATTAAGACTTGACTAACAGCGGACCAGTTCATTTAATTTAACGCTCTTGTTAGGCCAGTTCTGATGTATCCTTCAGACATGAGTCTCCGCGTGTAAAGCGGCGCGACGGAGAAAGAAGCGTCGTTATCTCGTGCGTCACTGCGATGCTCCAAGCACGTTAAGCCCCCACCCGAATGGGCGCATTTCCTCGAGACTGAGTTCATCCGCGGATAAGTGAAGGCACTTGAGTGAGACACTTGAAACTCCGGAGTGCTCCAACTTCTCACGAACTTCCTTCTTTCATTGGCAAGGCGTAAAATTGAAGGAACCCGACTCAGTCATGGCTGCTCTATATTCAGTTTTTACCACCTCAGAATTTTGCATCGGCTTTCATTGCGTATTGTTACGGAAGATGTCTGAGAACAGTGAGAGGCCACGTTTAAAGCACTGGAGATATTTACACAGTTCGCATCGCTTCATCTGCGAACCTTACAATTCAGCTTTGACGTCAGGGTCATGTGACTCCGTGTAATCTGTTGATGGGAAATGACGTTTTGGAGGAACCTGTACTTTCCATCTTTAGGGTACCTACCCTGATGCCTCCAACACGTTGATATCTAAGAGACTTAAACGGCGTCACCTTCGTTACGTATGTAACAGATGGGTGTGAGGGAAATTAAAAATTCACAAAAAATGGTTTCAGACTCTGATTATCAAGTTGTAAATCAAAGGATGAATGTATAAGGGCTGGGCCTATGTGGCACTTGCACTGCGACCACAGTGATCTGTTGTGCCTTAAATCACAGGATAGTATTAAGATGGTTCTTGGGGAGACGTAAGCAGGTTATTTGACGACGCTGTCATTGCCGCCAAGTTGGCAGACTTAATGTGACTAACTGTGGTGGATGGAAATGATACAGGCTACAACTGCCAATGGCAGATCTTGCGGAGCAACTTCCGGGTTACATACATTTTTGATTTCATGATCAGTTCAATAACTATCAGCTTCTCAAGGAAGATCGTGTACTGCGAAGTGAAATAGTTTGTTAATTAGTGGTACATTATCAAATGGTGCACTTTCCTCCTTGTAAATGTCCCTAATTTGCAAGAAACAAACGCAGGCGCGCGCACTTGTGCTCGACCGCAGAGCGGCACATCTTGGAAGATGGCGTGTTCTTTCTTGTTTACCGCCGGAGCCCCAAACTGTGTTGCTGCTCCTGCTTGCATGTTCTCGCGCGCGTCAAGGCTAGGTAAGTCTGTATTACAGTTACTGATATTCGCGCGCCATAGCTCAAGCGGTTAGTGGCTGGCTTCCCACTGCGGAGGCCCGGGTTCGATACCGGGTCTGGTCAAGTGGGACTTGTGGTGGACAAAGTGGCGCTGGGGAATGTTTTCTCCGAGTACTTCGGTTTCCCCTGCCAATCATCACTCCACCAATTTCTCCACAATCACCCTCACCTATCATCTGGGGCTGGCACAATAGGCCAGAAGTGGCCGCAGTACAAAAGACTTAGCAATAAAAACTACTGACATTCGGGCTGTTATTAGAAGATTCGCACTGAAAGAAAACACCGAGACAGCTTGTATGAATGTGTAACTGAGGTTAAGACCGTATCACTAAGCACTGTTGGCTTCGTATCCAAGGAAACTGAAGCGATATTGCAGTGAACATTTCAGTAGGCAGTAACGCGTATTCCCCGTATAGCAAGTGGCGGCTGCCAGTGTTCTGTGCCAGTTTTATTAATACATTTTTAATTTGTGACCACTTTGTATATGAGAATTTCCCCATGAGTTCATTTGATTTTTCAGCGGACTTAATCCTTCCAGCCGCACTGAGGCCTTGGGGTGGACTCAGCCTCTAACTGAAATGAGTACCAGGAATCTTCCTGGGGGTGAAGATCGGCCCAGCTATACCCCCTCCCAGGGACCGGGTTCCTTTTTCGTTACCTATGACACGCATGGCTACGGTGGAGGTATTGGAACCTGCCTCCACGCGGAGAGTAACGAAATACAAGGAAGAATAATGCTTGAATCTGTAGTACGATTAGCTGGAGCACGCGGTAGAATGGTTGGTTGAGGCACTATGCTACAAGCTGGAAGGTCACAGGCTCGACTGCCGAGCAAGTCATTGGATTTTTTAATTGTCCTAATCCTTCCAGCCACACTATGGCCCTTAGGTCGACTTAGTCTCTAACTCAAATGAACACCAGAAATCTTCCT
>NW_019722422.1:1150561-1150907 GCF_002891405.2 Cryptotermes secundus | reverse complement strand
TTTGGGAGTGAATATTACTATTTAGTTATCATGCTATTTCTCCAAATTGAACTGTAACAAATTCTCTGGAGTAGGTTCTTTTTTGTTCAACAGAGCATTTAAGGAATATGAGTTAAAAGAACTGGTCTATAATATTTGACAGTATTTTAAGATTATAACTTTATTATTGGAGTTTCCTTTAACACACTTTTTGGATTTGAAGCAGGTGGATGATGCTGATACTATGTAGATGAAGTATGTAAAAGTAAAAGTAAAGCTATCCCTGTAACAGGCCGTGAAGACCCATAGGGTTGTGAGACGTTGAGGGTCCCACATTATCTAGACAATCGGTTCAAAGATGGCGGTA
>NW_019722422.1:1137196-1150516 GCF_002891405.2 Cryptotermes secundus | reverse complement strand
ATTAATTCCTGGTACTCATTTCTGTTAGAGGCTGAGTCGACCTCAAGGCCATAGTGCGGCCGGAAGGATTAGGTCAATTGAAAAATATCCAATGACCTCATCAGGACGTGAACCTGCGACCTTCCGGTTTGTAGCATAGTGCCTCAACCAACTACGCTACCTCATGCCCCCATAGACGAAGTATGACTACTCTTATATATTTCTATTTATTGATGTTGAAGATAACAGATATTTATCTAATGTAATAAGTACACTTGACTTCCAATCAAAATGTGTGCAATAACAAACTGAATAATTATAATAACAGTAATAATATCAGTAACAACCATAGAACTATCAACAGTTACTGTAATACTAACAGTACTATTATAAAAAGAGAAACTGAAGATTGGGGAAAAAAAGTTCACCATTTGGATTAAGATTTTACTTAAAAAGATTNACACGGGAACTTATGAAGTATAGTATGCCATAATAAATCAAACCAACTTACAGGACTGCTCCTGTGAAAGATAGTTTGTGATTAATAACATTGACGATCCAGTCAACAAGTCTGAAGTAGATACCAGAAGCAAGGACATCCCTAGCATTTTCAGCTTCCACCTGTGTGTGCCTTAGTCTCACTGCAGTTCCTTTCTGAATTGCACAGTAGTTGATAATAGCCCATGAAAATTTCTTCTCATCCACTCTCAACAGTCGGGCCACTGCAATTTTAAGTATTAGCATTACTTTGCAAACTTTTTTAAATACTCATAAATGTAAGTTGAATTTAATCTTACTTACTTACTCATGGAGCTGAGCCCTTCTTGAGGAGCCGCGAATTCTGCAGCTACTCTAGAATTTCCCAGCATTGTATGGAACCCGGAGGTTCATCACCGTGTTCACAAGAGCCCTCAAACTGGTCCCTATCCTGAGCCAGAGNCTATCCAATCCATACCATCCAATCCTCTCTCTCTAAGATCCATTCTAACATGTCCATTTACCTACGCCTTGGTCTTCCCTGTGGTCTCTTTCCTTCTGGCTTTCCCGCCAATATCCTATACACATTCATCCTCTCTCCCATTCGTGCTACATGACCTGCCCACCTCATCCTCCTTGACTTGATAATTCTAATTATACTTGGAGAAGAGTACAAGTTATGAAGCTCCTCATTATGCAGTTTTCTCCAACCTCCTGTTACTTCATCTGTCGTCGGTCCAAATATTCTCCTCAACACCCAGTTCTCAAACACCCTCAGTCTATGTTCCTCCCTTAATGTCAGAGACCAAGTTTCACACCCATACAGATTAATTTAATCTACATGCTCTATTATTGTTCCAAACTATGTGGGAAAATCAGAAATTTTGATGCCTTAATAAATTTAATCCAAGTTAAAGTTTCTTTTTTTATTCAAGACATATCCTAAATGAGTGTCTGGCTTGAGAGTTCTTTGTGATGGCTGGCAATGACCATGTTGGAATGAACACACAGACTCACAGACATGTTCACACACTCCCACATTCACCATATGCATGCTATGAAGAAACATCTCTTCACCTTTTGCAGCTGCTTCTGGATTTTCTATTTCTACTTCTTTGTCCTGTTCCTGCTTGAACCGGATTTCCCCTAGATTGAGAATGGAAGCAATCAGACAGTATAGAGTCTCCAGTTGATTTTCTTGGAAACCAAGGTCAAGCAAATGCTGTTCCAGCTCCTGGAACTTCTCCACGTTTCCTGTGGGATTCTCTCTAACTCCCGCACCATTTGTATTACTGCTGTCTACTGGCAGTATGCGGAGATACTGGTACCTGCGACCAGCATCTAGTTCGTAGGTTGTAAGACGACCATTGGCTTCCATGGCATCATAAAAGTAGTAAAAGATATGAAAGTTGGCTTGTTGCCTGTAACAAAGATAAATTTTTTCAGTAATTATGCAAATCCATTCTTTGACAACCAGATTTTACTGTCTGCCATTATATTAGAAATTTGAATATTACCGTCTTCTGGGATGTGATGTCGTCTAGTCTGATAAATTTTTATCACCATTTCAGAGAAGTTTCCTTCCTTGAGCTTCAGGGTCAAAGCGTGAGAAGAGGAAACAGGGTTCTCCAAAATGTTAGTAACAATCTATCACTGCATGATGTTACATCCCAAAGGACAGTAATTATCTTAGTTAGTTAGTTAGTTATTGGAGAGGGTGGGTTTCCCCATGCACTTAGACCAGTATTGGTCCATTGTGCTTCCCTCTATGATATTCTACCAGTCTCTATACCCTACCGATATTCGTGCGTACCATCAGACCCGACCGAGCCAGCGAGTTCGACCTCTACTGGCTTGGCGGTATCTATAATTCCTTCCCCATCTATCAGAGGCGTTAGGGACTACTGTTGGGCGGGAAATGACCTTGAATTTGGCTCAGTGACCTCCTTTGGAGATATGAGGTTCTTTCACATGCCGTAAAGCTACGACACGGGACCCACGGCTTAAAGTCCCTCCCAGAGGACTTGTTCCCTGAAATTTTCCGCCCTTAAAAATTCCACGACCTCCGCCGGGTGTGAACCTGCGTACCACGAGTCATGAGGTGGGAACATTACCTCTAGACTACGGAGGCCGCCAGTAATTATCTTAGTACATGTTTTTGTAGTGATAGGAATTGTGTTACTGTGTTTAAGAAATTTCATTATATTTTGGATAAATTTGTGATAAGTGTATTTTGTATCTCTTTTTCATATTTATTCAAGCAATAAAGAAATTTCCTGTTCTTTTTGTATTTATTTCTAGTTGGTCTTTTTTCTATTAGCAGGTATGTATGGGCATGTTGGGGGCACATGGTAGGATAGTTTGTTGAGGCAGCATGCTACAAGCCGGAAGGTCGTGGGTTCAAGTTCCAATGAGGTCAGTGGATTTTTTCAATTGACTTAATCCTTCCAGCCGCACTATGGCCCTGTGGTCTATTCAANTGCCGGAAGGTCGTGTGTTCAAGTTCCAATGAGGTCATTGGATTTTCTCAATTGACTTAATCGTTCCAGCCGCACTATGGCCCTGTGGTCTAATCAGCCTCTAACCGAAATGAGTACCAGAAATCTTCCTGGGGGTAAAGGGTGGCAGGCACATAAGGCTGACAACCTTACCACCATCTGTGAACCGATTGTCTAGAAAATGTGGGAGCCTCGATCTCTCACAAACCTATGGGCCTCCACGGCCTGTTACAGGGATACCTTTACTTTTTACTTACTTTATGTGTGGGCATGTCTGTCAGGTGAAGTGGAGTGATGATTTTTTTACTCAAACTCTGAAACTTTATGATGAAGAGAAATATAGAGACTGTTTAATGACTTCCCCCATTTCTCTTGGTATGACCAGAATGTGGCATCTCACACTATGCTGAATACTTACTTGTCTTGGCAAGTGACTCGCCATTTCTCCAGTTGGTACAGCCAGAATACAGCACTGCCAACTTTTCCAGTCTGTGTGAAGATGATCTCAAGTTGCAGCACATGTCGTGTTGAATTTGGATTGGATGGCGTAGCAGCATTGCCCAGTGCATGAATGATGTTCATTGCTTTACCCACATTGTCACAAGTTTTGTTCTGACCCTATGAAAGATATTTACTGTATTATTTAGATTTAACTTTGTAAGAAATTCTACACTTCCATCAAGGTGATAAAATTATTTGGATATGAAGAATGAAAATCTCATTGAAACTGACTCCACAGTACTGAGTATTTCTCGAGATGCTTGTATCTGTACTTTTAAATGATAATGTCTTCTTACGAAAAATGTATTTTGTCATCACATATAGCACAACACAATGACGGTCAGCTTCCATGATGTTTTAATCTTGTTGTCATTTGTAAAATTAACTGAAAATTATAAATTATAATATTGATAGTGATGTACATTATATCTTATATTCTCTGAGTTTACCATAACATTTTCCATTTTTATGGAAATCAATGTCTTACCACTGTTCTTATACAAACCTTACACTGGATGCTACCCTAAACCTCTTGAATCCAGTTCAGATCTTCAGAATCTGTTTTCCTAAGATCATGTCTAGATCTCCCAAGCAGTCTTTTCCCTCAGCATATTGAAATGAAGTTATTATGTACATATATAGTTCCCCTGTGAGTGCTTCATAAATCATGCATGATTTTATGATGTGAACAGTATTAGAACCTGGTAAATTAACGCACATATAATGCTTCAAATTTGTATTCTTGGAGGTGTTTGGTTTGAATCTTGGCCTGTTGAGGAAAGGCAAGAGACCAACTGAGAGACCACCACCCCAGAATTTCCAGCTGCGTATTTATTCATGCCCCATCACTAGAGTGCAGGACAAAAGCATGGTACATCATTTGGAACAGTGACATAGTTCAGCCATTTGGAAATGATAGTAACAAATCCAATGAATAAATTAAGAACAGATTAAATTTGGGAGATACCTGCTACCATTCAGTACTGAATCACATGCCTTTCATCTTCTACTTGACAATGTATTAATTGTAATATAGATACACAAAACAACAATTTTATCTTTTTACTGGTATGAAATTTGGTCTTTCAACATTAGATTGAAGATATTTCATACTAGGGAGCTGAGCGATGTATTTGGACTGAAGTGGAAGGATATAACAGGAGCCTAGAGAAATTTGTATAATGAGAAATTTCAGCATTTGTAGAACTCTTCTTCAGATATGTCTACGGCGATTCAAAAGAATGGGATTGAAGAGAGCAGGATATGCGTTGCTAGGCAACGACAGTGAGACAAACAACTAGACAACGGCCGTTACTAGGCAACGACCCATAAACAGCAACAGAGGGACGGTGTTTCCTTTGCAGTCCATCCTGAGTTGTTATAAACAGGACATTTAGTGAGGGTTCAGTGAGTTTAGTTGAGTTAGTTGGTTGGTGAGTGACTGAGATAGTCAGTCAGTTAGTGAGGTAGTATCTCGTCGATAACCGTTGGGGGTTCAGTTATTGTGAGCTGTTTCTGTGAGAAGCTGGTAGCTGAGGCCGGGGAGAGTTGGGAACCAAGAGCAAAAAGAACATATGTCGTTAGAAGCCGCTATTGAGCAACGGCTACTGAACAAGGGTTTGTTGACACCAGTGTGTGTGTGTAATAGTGAATTGTAAAGTGTAGTCACGCGCTGAATCAAAGAATCCGATAAATCCTGTCATCAATCCGAAACCCGTCTATATCACGCTCATACACGTGACAGTATTAACAAGGACGAAGATTCCTTCCTTGTAGGACGTGATATTTTATAATCCGTTGAAAGTTTCGAAGAAACATGTCACCTCCATACGCTGAAGATTGAGGCTGCATGTTCCCCCGAATGATCTGTTGACTTTAGACGAATTACGCGGCTTTATATCTCAGACCGTAAGTAAAAGTAAAGCTATCCCTGTAGCAGGCCGTGAAGGCCCATGGGGTTGCGAGACATCGAGGCTCCCACATTTTCTCGAAAATCGGCTCAAAGATGACGGTAAGGTTGTCAGCCTTACGCGCCAGCTAGAACTCTTAATAATCGCCTTTGTTAGAACCTCAAATTCTACATTAACTAGGATAAGAGGGTGTGAACTGGTAGGCTCTGGCCTCAAGATAATGACAAGTGGCGGGCTCTTGTGTGCACGGTAATAAACCTTGCGTTCCACTAACGGCAGTGTTCCCTGTGGTTAATGGAATATTCAGTTCTCGAGAAGGGCTCATTTCGGGATGCAGTGTACTGTTACCTGTCCAAGGAACAAGAGGTGTCGCAGCAAATGCAGCATGTTCGTTGTTTTGCCAGAGAGTGTCTCCCCTGCCAAGAGGATATACTGTGGCTCCTGATGGTGCAGCATGTCCTGGTAGGCTCGGTCCGCCACCGAGAAGATGTGTGGTGCATTATCCGACCTGTCTTTGAAGCGGTACTTGGCATGGAACTGTAAACGTAGTGTATAGCATTAAATGTGAGTAACAGCTCGGGAGTTCAGGCCACGTCGAGCAGACTTAAATACATTTATGATTGTAAGTGAAAGAACAAGTGACACTTTTCTGTCCTGAAGTTAGAGGCAACAGGTTTTTACGAAACATTGATACCTATTCATCAAACTGTGCTGCGGAATATACCAGAATATAACTATTTCCATTTTTGTCGCCTTATGAATCTCAAATCTCACAGCTACGGGAACTATTTTATCGAATTCTTTTAATAGAATTTTTAACTAGCGCATTGATATGTGTGACGGTTACAAACCAGTGTAGGATGCACCCGTACCTCGTCACCTATTCATCAAACTGTGCTGCGGAATATACCAGAATATAACTATTTCCATTTTTGTCGCCTTATGAATCTCAAATCTCACAGCTACGGGAACTATTTTATCGAATTCTTTTAATAGAATTTTTAACTAGCGCATTGATATGTGTGACGGTTACAAACCAGTGTAGGATGCACCCGTACCTCGTCACTGTAAATGGGCTGCTGCTCGTTGGATGTGAGCACAAGCAACACATCACCGACAAAGGTGTGATAATTCCCTTGCTTGAGGCGTTCGTGCAGTTCCGTAAGAATGACGTCCTCATCTAGTTTCTCCATTGCCGCCAGGTCTTCCAGATGCATCACTTCCTGTTCTGGTGAGAGCCCTGTTTTCAAGCACCCGTTCCTCACAGCAACTTCCGTTTGGCGAGTAGATTTCCCTTTATTAGCGAAATCTTCTGCTAGTATCTTCAGTTCAGTCGACAACTGTGTGAAAAACATATGCCTAAATTCGCTGTTGAGATATGTCTCATCTGAAATATATATATTGAAGTTGTATAGTTTGTGCCTTATAGGTATAATTCTGTCATCCAACGTTAACATCTTACGGGATTCCATACTTCCTGTATAGTCATCTAAAGATTTGTACTATATAGCGGAGTCCCCTTCCGACCAGACTGCAAGTTGACGCTACTGCATTTACTTAGCTACAACAGAAAGCTGTCCCTCTTAGGCTAACTGCAACTGAGGGATGTTGTCACATAAACAAATTAGTCCCTTCTACCATCACATCCCGAATTTGTTCTCGCTCCGGGCCACCGAGGTTTAATCTTCAGTTCTCTTCGAACTCTTAGCTTAGTTTTGATAAAATTGAGAAAAGGCGATAGGATGTAAAGGAGAATGAAAGGATTTTGTTAATTTTCAGACTTTAGAACAGGCATGTCAAACTCAACTTGTACAGAGGGCTACCTCAGCCCTATAAATAATAGTCCAGGGCCGCACTTCAAAATAGAAATATACATTAGATTTTGCTACTAGGAAATTTAATTCTATTTATTATTTAGGAATAATTTCAATATAATTACCTAAAGTCACATATCTTACAGTTTTAAAAAGCAATAGAATGATATTTTTGACAAGTATCAAACAACTTTTCAATATGTAAAAAGATAGATTACACAAGGAATTGTGTTAGAAATAGCAAAACTTTGAATTTCCTGCAGCCTGCTAATTTATGTCTGCGTGAGACGTCTTGTCTTCTGGTCTGTTGGAAATTTGTCTTTACAAAAAAATATTTTACTAAAATTGTAATATTGATTTTAATATCAACTAGCTCTTAAAGTTGAGGGGCCGCACTTAGTGGCTATGGGGGCCGCATGTTTGGCTCGGCTGCTTTAAAAGGTGATGGAAGGGATAAAATGCATTGTGAATCATATTTTATTTCTCTAAATAGAGAAACGCAGTGATTGGTATAGTTGTATATGCATTTGGGAAGAATTTCTGACCCTTATTGAGGAGGAAATTAAATACAAAGAACAGGAATTATGACAGCTATCGAAAATGAGTACTATTAAATAAAGAGAGATTCGCATGCATAACAATTGAGTGTAAGACTGGACTACGTACGTGAAAGTCATTTTCAGGAACTGCAGCGAGGAACGGATGTTCCAGCAACTCCATGATATAGGGCCTGTGCTCAGGATTCTTTTCAAGGCATCTGCAATCACATATTCATGTTACATCTTGATAGAAACTTTAATGATGTATGTGCACGATTTTAAATAGATGTCATCTCTATTTTGGTACATTATAAACTAATTTCAAGAGGTAAAAAAAAAGTAAAGCTATCCCTGTAACAGGCCGTGAAGGCCCATATGGTTGTGAGACGTTAAGGGTCCCACATTATCTAGACAATCGGCTCAAAGATGGCGGTAAAGTTGTCAGCCTTACGCGCCGGCCGTGCTTCACTCCCCAGGAAAATTATTTAATTAATTCCTGGTACTCATTTCTGTTAGAGGCTGAGTAAACCCCAGGGCCTAGTGCGGCCGGAAGGATTAGGTCAATTGAAAAAAATCCAATGACCTCATCGGACCTTGAACACGCGACCTTCCGGCTTGTAGCATAAGTTATAATATTGTTAAAGCGAATTGCAGGGTCTCTACAAAAGGTCTGACACATTTTGATCATTAATAATTCGGAAAATAACGAAGATAGAAATAAACTGGTTACATTGTTGGATTGAGAAACTCAAAAAGTTTTGTGTCTATTGTTAATAAAGTTGTACATGTGCTCCATTTGTTGCACGTAAAATATCAAGACGATATTCGATTTCTTGCCAGGTTCGGGCAAGCATACCGACATCCACAGTGGCTATTGCGTCTCTTACTCTGGTTTTTAATTGATCGATGTCTCTCACCTGCCTCTTATAAACAATGTCTTTGACATATCCCCAGAGGAAAAAGTCTAGTGGGGTTATGTCAGGTGATCTTGGGGGCCAAGAAATTGGATTATATATAGATTGGAATATAGATTTGTGGGTTATTCAAGAACGCTAGAAATACCTGAGGATTTAGAAGAAGGAGATCGCAGCTGTTATGAACATATTTTCCAGGTATTAATCAGGAGAGATTGATGGAAACTACGAAAATGATTGTTAGGGTTAGCTTATATAAGATAGTTAAACCGGACATCCAGAAAATACAAATTCAGAGCGTCATCAATTCATCAACCTGGTCTCGAAACGAAATGCAAAAGACATCAATTCGATCAATAGTTTTTCATTTTTTTCTGTGTCATGATGTGCACTTGGTGAGGATCCTAAACCCAACACCGCAAAAGGTGGTTCAAGTATTGACGTGTGCGTCTAACAGGCGTCGAGTCGAAACTCAAGTGGACCATAATTTTTGTGACATGGATTTTGTAATTTTCCTCATACATTTCAGCGAAGGATAGGATAGGTCACTACCGTCTCCTTCCAAGTCCCATGGAACTAATCAAAATTGATCATTGTCATACTGGATGCTAAATAACCTTAGTAGTTTGTGCGGTTCGTTAAGTAACCATTTATTCGTTCACCATTAATACCAGTGTGTGCAGCAGTGTCGTCAAGTACTGGGCTACACACGGCCACGCTCCTGTCCGTACTCACTCTGTGATGAAGTCATTGTATTGCTGTGACCAGTTGGCAGGGCGGTATAGACGGGGTGGGGGGTTCTTGACGATCTGAAACAAGGCCCTGGTGGGGTGCATGTCCTGGTACGGTGCCTTCCCGTCACCCAACTCAATCGCTGTTATACCTACAAAAAAGCGTAAAGCATCACGAAAAACAACTCCATGACCTGTAGTCCTCAAGCGGACTGTACAGACCGAGCAACCGCCGCTTGTCGGTGAAGTTAGTGCCAACTTTAGCGGATAGAGGGTGTCGCCTGGTCAGTGTAACGGATCCCCACGGCCGTTTATTTCGGTTTTCAAGACCGGAGCCGCTATTTCCTTGAAATAGCTCCTCAAATATCCTCACGAGGCTGAGTTTACCCCGTTACAGACCCAGTGCTTCTCAGAAAATCTGGTATCGCCGGGAATCGAACCCGGGACCTCTGGATCTGTATCCAGGAACTCTGACCACTAGGGCACAGAGAAAGCATCACGAGCATGGAGAAAATCACGCAACCACCTTTATAATTTATACTCTTTATCAAATAAGGATGATCAAATGAAGGTGGATACGGCGTATGGACCAATACAGCTCGGTCAGTAGCCATACCGCCGACGGGCTGGCAGGTAGGATAGATTTTGCTTCAGAATTCTTCTGGGACCCATCCTGCCATTTATACAGTGGGTATCAGGGACTGTTTCTACGGGATAAATCAGCCCAAACGTGAAGTTCACTTTTTATTTGGATCTTTTTCGAGATCTAGATTGTATGGAGTTTTACGCCCATGCCCTCTTATGCCTTAATGATGTGATATCTAGTTACAGGATCAACTTTACCTTTGTCATTATTTCATACGGGCATTTCGAACATACGTATATATAACTTAAATTAAATTTTTACCTATGTATGTAAAGGTAAAGGTATCCTTGTAATAGGCCGTGGAGGCCCATAGGTTTGTGAGACGTCGAGGCTTCCATATTTTCTAGACAATCGGCTCACAGACGGCGGTAACGTTGTCAGCCTTACACATCGGCCGCACTTTAACCACCAGGAAGATTCCTGATATTCATTTCTATTAGAGACTGGGTCGATCCCAGGGTCATAGTGCGGCTGGAAGGATAAGGGGAATTTAAAAACCCACCTCATCGGGACTTGAACCCGCGACCTTCCGGCTTGTAGCATAGTGCCTCAACCAACTATGCTACCGCGTGCTCACACATATATATATAGTATCAGGTACACTATTTCTATAGTAATGAAGTGCCATCGTTTAGTAAGTAATTATTTACTGAAAGCATTATTAACGTCACAGCGCGACGGACTATTTTCAGCACAGCTTACCAATAAGTTCAAAGCATTCATGAACACCGCAGGTAGATAATCAAATTTGTATCGTGACGGGAACCGGTACCGACTGCGGCAGAGCATCTGATGATTTCTTAAAATGCATTATGTTGGGAACCTCTCAGGTTGAGATGGCGGGGAACATGTCGTTTGCAGTAGCCATGGAACAGTGGAGCACGCAACATTGTACGTTCACTCTTGAAACGTGTTTTAAAAGTGGCGACTCTGTCGTTGAAACGCAGCGAATATTTCGCTTGCATTTCAATACTGCTCCTCACGGAAAAGTGTCTTGGCGATATACCGTACAGTTATGGGTACAAAATTTCATAACAAGTGTTTCCACATTAAAAAAGAAACCACCAGGCAGTGTGCGTCAGTGTGATCGCCACCGAATATTGAGGCTATGAGGCAGTTGTTCATAAAGAGACCTAGGCGTTCAGCCTGGAGATATTCTGCTACTCCAGCAATACCCGGTCACAGCGTGAGGAGAATTTTACAGCAAGGATCTAAATTTGCATCCGTACAAAATGGTGATGCTGCCAGAGTTAGGCGATCGTAGCTCGGCAAACCGTTACACGGTAGCCGAGGGTTTAATCGGAATTGTGGCCGAGGATGTCATTATCCTTATGACAGTTGAAGCACACTTCCGCTTATCTGGCTCTGTCAACAAAAAAAATTTCGCTGTTGGGCAGAGGAAAATCCACAGCGGCTTCATCAACGGCCTCTTCACAGCGCACGTGTGACTGGTGTGGAGTGACAAACTTCGGAGTCATAGGCCCTTATTTCTTTGAAGACGAAGATGGATGTGCCCCTACAGTCACATGTTACGTCGTTATGTTATGTCACATGTCGTTATGTTGAAACGTTACGGAACTTCCTCACACCAGAAATAAGTCGTCCCGGAACCGAGCTCTTAACCATACGGTTCCAGCAAGAAGGTGCAACTGTCCGTATAGCGAGAGGTCGTTCGGGAAATGTTTCTGGAGTACGTTACTTCACTGCGCGACGAACTTCCATGGCCTGCAAGTTCTCATGATCACTCTGCCTGTGATTATTTCCCTTGGGGCTACCTCAAAGCTAAAGTGTACACCACTAGACCACTGGCCATCGACGACCTCAAGATCTCAATTCGGAGGCCAATTTCAGCGATATCAGAAAACACGGCAAGGCGAACACGGGGAAATCTGCAAGCAATTTTGGAAAAGTGTGTACGCAGTGATGCGCAACATCGTAGTGATGTGCTGTTCAAAACGAAATAAACAGAAACGTAATTAAATGTATGTTGAATAAAATGCCATTCAATATTCATTACTTCTGTAACAATAAATTAAAAATTAAAGTAAAATTTCACTGCTTTATATACTTTTGAAAATCTTCAGGTTCCTTTGCCGCTCGGTAAAATAAAAATTTCCTTTCACACAACCCAGTAATTCAATATTCCCCACTCCTCCGCATGATTTCTGCGTAGTTAGTCCACCCTTAGACACGGCGCCATTAACAGTATTTAGCAGTGCAAATGCCTAGAATGTCCTTGTGACATCCAGACTTGGCTGCTCTGTTCTGGTAGAATCCACTGTGCCGTTCATTGTTCACAATACGCCATTGCTAACACTAATGACGTTGACAGAAAGTTGGATTCCACGTTTATTATGGTTTAAATTATGCTATAGTTGGCCTACGTGGCAAACGGGGTGACTGTGTCCCTCCATGTCTGCAAACCGTAAAACTCCATGACCGAACACACAGTTTCATCCAAGGACTGTGTTCACTCTTTCAGTCACAGTAATAAGAGTATTCTACCTGATATCTTATGGAGAATGTTCTGAGAACACCATTACTTCGTTTCACTACCCTACCCGCTGACTCTGAATTCAACTTTTTTCCGCGCACATCGTGCCCAATTTATCTGGCTCGAATTATGAGAGTATTTTCGAATGGCTTCCAAACCACTGGTTGTAGCAACCATTGGTTTTCAGGAACATTCAGAATGATGAATTATCTGTCTTCCTCTATCTACATGTGTTTCTGTTGGCAGGTGGTTTAAGCTTCTATTGAATTACTATGGCGTTACCCCTACACTAACGTGACTGACTGAAAGTTGTGGTTCTTCTCTAGTGGACTGTTCCCTCAGTCCAACAGATAAATTGTCTGACACCATGTCAAGTGACTTCTGCTATATATCCTTCCTGATGAGACATTCGTCATGATATTGTGTCACCCGAGTGACGTAATCACGGACTGGACGTTTGTTCTTCGACTTTATTGCTGCGTGATTTCATCATCATAGTTTTGTTTCATTCAATGCAGAGGGAATATTCCCATTCTTCTGTGCTAATGATTATTCTTCCTTACCGAGTGCCCAGACATCGATACGGCTGTCGTAAGTCCTGTCCATCTCCTTGAGGCCACTGGCGACTACTTCGGGCGCCATCCAGCCCGGGGACCCGAGGCAAGTGCTACGCTTATCACACGTGCTCTCCAGTAACCTGCAAAATCATGCAGCATCCGTTTTCAGTTCGCTTCAGAATGTTCTAGAACAGTGGTTCTCAACGGGAGCCGTGCCGTATTTCGGATTGATTAAAGTAAAAAAAAAAAAAAAAAAATGG
>NW_019722422.1:1051410-1136748 GCF_002891405.2 Cryptotermes secundus | reverse complement strand
GCATTTATTTTAAGTAGAATGGCTTCCAAAGTAATTTTCATGGATATTGATTTCCAAAAATTTCCACATCTCTCAAAAATGTAGAAATAGGGCAGTCATAAATTTTAAAAATTAATTAATATTCCTTATATTATAAACAAATAATACATGTTATAAATAAAAATGTAATTTATAAAGCACATATTTATTATAATTAAATAATATGTGTTGCGGGGGGGGGGCACAGAAGTGAACGAAACTCAGAAGTTGGTCACGAGCAGAAAAAGATTGAGAACCACTGTTCTGGAGGACGGTATATAATGGTTAGTTTTAGTGACCTGGACACTGTCGTCTGGGTTAGAGTCTAGACGACTGATAATGCTCAATGTATCAGAACTGTCTGTAGTCAGTGCTGATACACCATAACACACAATACAAAAACGATCGAGGCAATTGTTACATTAGTGTAGACTGTTTTATTTTAGGCTATAGACTATTAAGTGAAGCCATTTATGACTGGAATTTCAGAGAGTTGCTTGCTACAACAGTTGATCTTGAGTTTATTGTGGACTGTTATACGCATGACTGAATTATGTTTACCTCGATAGACCAAAGTCTACCAGCTTCACCTCTCCATCTTTAGTCAAAAGAATGTTACTGCCCTTTATGTCCCGATGCATCACGTGGTTCTCATGGAGATACACCAGAACCTGTTGAAGGAGAGACTGAATCAGAAAAGAAGGGAACAACATTAAAAAAGAGGAGTCCTTTCTTCTGGATATAACGCCATATAGTCCGTTGAAAGTAGATCAACTTTTCGGAGGAACTCTTATCTCTCGTTGCCACATACTCTCACGCTCGTTTCTTGCTTGGCTTATTCGACCCTGAAAATGGAGATGACATTTTACTCCGAAACTTTGCTCGACTTTCAACGGACTACACGGCATTATGTCCCAGAAGACATGACTCTTTATAACTACCGTTGTGAGCACCACAAATCCTACAAAGACTAATAATTTCTAACCTATGAACGAGGACGAACATGAAGTCTGAGCGAACTCAGCTGTTGCTTTTACCAGCTGAAAGGGAAGAAGATGCAAACTATTTCACAAAATCACATAAGAAGTGGTGGTTCTGAGACTGATAAGGTATATCAACAAGACGTTGTGGGAAGGACTACGCGTCAACTTTCCTTTGATACGAAACGGACGGCACAGAAAACGAAATAATTAATGGGCGACATATTCATGTTATCTCACAAGACTAGAAAATTAAGGGGATACACAGACAGAGAGCAACGTGGTCTCATAAGCCTCTTTTATTTTTAAAAATAAGGAAAATTGGCTGAAAATTTTTCCATATATGTTATCTTTAAATTGTATTTACAGACGTTAAACCACATGTACAAAATGTCCCCCCCTAAATTTATAAGGCTGACATAACTCTTCGAAGAATTATAACTGTTCTATGATACATCGGTCTGTCAGTTAATTGGGAATTTTTATACACCCTGTAGAATTCATTCCGCTTCTTTATACATAGTAAAAAGATGAATTCAATTCCATAACTAAATTCGGAAATTTTCTTACAAATACAGAAAAAATAAGTGGACATAAGTTAAACAGAAGTGTCTTGCTCTTGCCTTCAGTCACAGGCTTCTTTTACTTTTCCCTTCACCGTAAATTGAATAGCAACTTCCAGGGATCTGGTGGTTAAAATCATCTTCTTAAGGTCGCATTACTGAGAGTGAAAATAGATGTCCACGTATATACTTGGTTGTGTGATGTACCAACCTTAACTACCTCCTTCAGAATATAGGCAATGTGTTCTTCTGTCATCCGCCGGTTCTCTTCCTGCAATCCCCGGACCAAATCACGCACAGGTCCGCCTAGACAAAGCTGCAATTAGAACACCAATTAAATAAAGAATAAAAAAGCAAATAATAAATTTATCTTCATTAGGCCTATTGCAATAATTGTTAATATATTCCAGTCGAGAAAATTGGCGGTGTTTGTTCAGGAGTCATCAGACCGTACTGATGGGATAAAGCCACTGATGGTTTTCATAGTTTTCCTCAGTCTCGCCACACCAATACAGGAATAATTATTTCAAATAGGCCTCTACTGCCTCCTTTCAAGTCCCTGTCTATTTGACAGTCTTAGTTGTCTTTTAGTCTCTTTCGATACCCCGTGAACTCTGCGGTTTACACTGCTGATAAGCAGCAATTTGAAGATGGGTTGTGCTTTGGTTTCCGGCGCTGTCAGTAGCTATTCACTTTGTTCATACACGTGATGCTTTCCCTTCTGATAATTAAATTGCAAAGGTTAGAATGCACGAAACTATAGCATCAACTGTAGTTTTCCATGAGTGCACAACTTGGTCTAATGCTAAGGGATGTGGATTCAGGGTGTTTGTGAACAGATGCTCGGACTTGAACCCAAGCGAGAATAAATGACAGAATGCCGGACAAAACTCCATATTGAGGAGCTTCATAATTTCAACCTTCCCACTTTATAATCAAGGTGATCGAATCAAGGAGGACGAAAAGGGTGGGGCATGTATTGCAGATGTAGATGTAAGGAATTCGTACACAATTTTTATCAGAAACCTGAAGGAAGAAGACATGGCGGAAGACATAGGAGTAGGTGGAATATAACATTAAATTTGATTTTAATGAAATAGAATGGGAAAGTGCGGTCTGGAATCATCTGTTCCATGATAAAATCCAATGATTGGCCTCTATGAAATTCCAGTTTTCATAGAAAGCGTGCGGTACTTTGTGTAGCGACTATTATGTTCGGAAGAAGGGTTAAATTTTATGGAATTAGTCAGTTAGTGTGTATTTTTACGAATAACAATCGCCAAATACCAAAGCGGACTTAAAAAGTGTATGTAAAACGCAACAAACTTACGTTAGTAAAGTTTCTGACTTGATTAATATCCACTCATCTAAGTGCAATGTAAACTGCCACAGCTACCCGACATTGCATTGCTTCGTGCTTTACTTTTAGCCAAATATACTGTATTTTATTTCTCACTCGAATACATGATATTTCAAAGATTGAGAAGTTACGTTTGATGCACGGTTCTTTTGGTGCAATCAGTCACCTGGTACGAGTCGTACATATTGTAACGTGTCTTGCGTTACTGATCCCACTTCTGACACCAGTTGTCGCGTATCGCGGGGTATATCGCGACAAATAAATTCTCGATGTATTTTATATAGCGAATTTTATTTCACATTCGCACTTACAATCACCCAAATTACAGATTTACGATTACTGCTATCTGCAGTATCACAAATAGTACACTCCAAATGCCACAATACAACTGACTGGTTGCTGGCTAACTCGACGATAGGTCCAGGACTCGCTGACTGACTCAGTACAACTCTGCGGTAGCCACACTAGAACTCGCTGGTAGCCACGTTAAAACTGACTGTGAATAGCCTTCGCTTCTCCCTATGTAGCCTCGATCGGACAATACGGGAAAACGGCCACGTAATAGGCACCCTTTTGCCTGGCGCTCTGTTGCTATGTAACGCTAGCGGAGGTCACCGCTGTTACTATCGTAACGTCGCCGCTGTTGATTCGCGTTGCCTAGCGACCGCGATATCCCTCGGTGACGTCACCGCGGAGGGGAGTGGCGGGGCGGGAACTCGCCTATTACCGTAAGAACGCGAGCGTTACGCCACCGCCACGCACCGCTGGGGAGGTAGGGGTCAACATGTCACTATATAAATAATAGACCTGTAGGTGCTTGGTTCCGAAAACAGTTAATCTCGTGTTTGCCATAGATTTCTCAAAAATCCATTGAGATGTATCTTTATCTCTGTAGACTAAAACAATGTATTAGTTTTTGGCCATTTTATTCGCAAATTATTTGGACATATTGTCATGTGTTTATGGTCATGACTGGTTCTGGATTGCATGATTGGATTTATTAAAGCCATTTTACAATCATTCTTAACCACAATCAATTATAGCGCTATCGCTAAACTACCCATTTCACCAATCCTAGAACACACTAAATCTTCTCAGTCTTCACTAGTCGTATCATGGCAACGGATATATTACAGTCTCACTGTAACTACAGCATACATCAAGTCTTCTTTTCGCAGGCTAACTCCGTTGTACTCCGTTGTACGCCTTCGATTCTCTTTCTTGTACTTCCACAACTACTCTCTTGTACTCCTAAAACTACCAGCTTCGGAACTCAACTCTCTTATATACACTCTTCATGGACCCCACGGAATATACCGTCTCTCAACAATTCATAGGGGTGTTTACCGGTCCCTTTCATAGATATGGACTTCTTATTTTTCCATGGTACGCTTCTGCGGGAATGTGTTTAGCCACACGTTGTCTAGCAATGGGCATGGCGCGGACCACATAGAAAATACCTTTTGTATTGTCAGAATGAGTGTCTATTGACCCGTTGCCCAACACTGGGTATGCCGCGGACCACACAGAGAACACTTTTTCCAATACCTTTTCTATTGTTGCGTGCACGTATTTCGGGCGTTGCCTAGAAATGGGTCTACCTAACGTCAGTTTTATTGTCCTTGAGCGAAGTGAGCAGCAACTAATCTCTGCGTAAGTCTGTTCTAAATGTATCGAATTACCATAACCGCCTCGCAACACGGCGCACTATGTATGTGTTCACACTGTACACTCAAATTCCCTAACGACCTATGCAGAGGACGTCTGTTAAGCCGGTGTTTAAACTGTGTCCAAACTCACGAAGTACTTTGGGGCCAAGGAAACGCTTGGAATTCTTATGGAATCGCTCCATGTAATCGTTTTCAGTCTTGTATTATAAATCAAGTGCGTATGCCAACCTTATTCTTGTTTTTCCTAGGTTTCTCTTTCTGTTATTTTCTACTTGCTTCTCAACGCTCCAGCGGTATTCTGAATTATTGGCTGGGAACACTGGTTTAAAATGCAACTGAAGATTAACATTTTTTTTGTCCCGTCAGTTGCATGGCGTGGTATACATCAAGCAGAAGGCAATATTTTCATGTTGATTTATGATGGATTTGGTGTCCCTACTGTCATTGGATCCACTTTGTTCATATTCTCCTTATTCTTCTTCTTGCAGAGTTCTTGTCTTTTTTATGCTTACGCCATATGCGGAGAAGTTGTGCGAAGGCTTCGTAACTTGTTTGAAGGACAAAACTATTTTCCCATTTACTGTTTGCCTGAAACTAAATCACATTGACAAAAAGTGGTAAACCTGATGTGATGTGAGTACGGTTTACGTTTTAGCAGTTAATCATGTACAATTCACGGAATTAAGCCTAAGATTTATATCTTCATGGCTGCAAGTTACGACGTAAGACACCGATGAACAGCGCTCATCTGTGAACGCTACTGTCATCTCTGATATGTTGACGTGTACTCCTGTACATCGTTACCGACTTTCGGAAGAACATACTGTCTCTATTTTCTGCCCTGAAGATCAACGTAGTAATTTCCTTCAAAAATCGGTAACGATCTACCAGACTATACGGTATAACATCCCGGAAGAGGGTAGACTTCATAGTCACCGCCGTGCCAACCTAAAATCTTTCAAGAATTAATTATTCACTACATATTAAAAATTGAATGAATCCGAAATATTTGTAAAAAGCAGTGAATTTTGTATCATCAATAAAAAATATGATAAAAAAAGTAGAGCTATCCATGTACCAGGCCGTGAAGGCCCATAGGTTTGTGAGTCGTCGAGGCTCCCACATTTTCTAGACAATCGGCTCGCAGATGGCGGTGAGGTTGTCAGTCTTATGCGCTGGCCTCCCTTAACCCCCAGGAAGATTCGTGGTACTAACTTCTGTTAGAGACTGAGTCGAACCCAGGAAAATATTGTGGCCTGAAAGATTAGGTCAATTTAAAAATCTAATTTTCCTCAACGGGAATCAAATCCGCGACCTTCTGGCTTGTAGCATATGTGGGGCACCCGGTAGCGTAGTTGGTTAAGGCATTATGCTACAAGCCGGAAGGTTGCGGGTTCGGGTCCCGATGAGGTGGATATTTTTAATTGGCCTAATCCTTCCAGTCCAATCCTATGACCCTGGGGTCGACTCAGCCTCTAACCGAAATGAGTGCCAAGAATCTTCCTGGGGTCAAAGGGCGGCAGGCACATAAGGCTGACAACCTTACCGCCATCTGTGAACCAATTGTCTAGAAAATGTGGGAGCCTCGAAGTCTCACACCCCTGTGGGCCTCCACGGCCTGTTACAGAGATAGCTTTTCCTTTTTTTTTTTTTTTGTATGCATACATAAAATGTCACCGCAACTTTGGTGCTATTTGAGCCTAGACAATACACGCCTCTTGCTTGATACATAATTTCAAATGTCCCTGCCACGCCTGGAAATATTCTTTTGATAGTCCTTTAGATACAATTTTCATGTAGTCCAGAATATCTTCAATTGATTCAAAACCGGATGATTTGAGGGGGAATTTTAATATCACGGATATAGAGAAATCATAGGGAAACTAATTATGTATGTGCGTCAGATGTTCTGAAAGTTATTGTTTGCATTTGACAAATATTCGTTTTGCCGAAGATGATATATGCGAAGGCGCATCACCATTATGAAAAATCCATAATCCGGGCAAAATATTTGTCATTTTTCGACTATCGCGCTGCAGTAATTCTTCCAAACTCTGAATGTACGATGCTAGTTTACAATTTGTTTTGTACTATGCGATATGAAGTGAACACTTCCCTTGATAACAAGAAAGCAGATCGGACTGCTTTTGATTATAACAAACGCTATGATAGTAACTCTGACACGAAAATTTTGAAACGTCTAGACACGCGATCCTACGCAAGCCATTTCATCAGGTTTAGCAGTTACAGCACAAATGTCCCGGTACTTAATTATCATATTTCATACGGAATGGAGCAGAAGTCAGTACCCATTGAAATGTATTGGTTGACTGAGATATTGAAGAGTATAGAAACAGATTTTAACTGCTGCTTCCTGCCAGAATAACCACCGCAAACATTAGGCGACCTGAAATCAGCTGTAGACCATGCCTTCGCAAAAATTGATGACGACACATAGCTTTGTTAAATGTCTGCTCGAGTGTTCCTGCAATTCTGCATCAGTGTGTCGATTCGCAAGTTAGCCAATTTGAACATTAAATTGATATTCATTGACATATAAACATAAGTAATAATAATATAATTATAAAAAGAAAATTTGTTCATGTGCTTAACTAATTAAGCACCACGTCATTAAGACGTATGGGGTTGTGGATGAATAGATTTTTTTTGGTCTCAGCACTAGCTTGAAGTGAGTAGTCAGCTTCACGCCCCGGCCGCTTTACTCCCAAGGAAAGAACCCCCCCGCACCCTTTGGATAGGAGGCTGGACGGGCCTCAGTGCCGATCTGGACGACGTGGAGAAGAAAACAATTCTTGACCCTACCGGGACTCGAACTCCAACCCCTCTGTCGTTCAGGACGCAGCCAGTCGCTATACCGACTGCGCTGTTCCGGCTCATAATAATAATAATAATAATAAAATTCAGTTTGTGTTTATTTACGTGTAAAATTAACAGCACAGTGGCCAATTACAATATTAGCAATAATGATAATACTATAATAAAGATTACCATTTTAACGCAATTGGTACTCACTTCTGCCCCATTCTATATATATATATGTAGTAGTCATACCTCCATGACAAACCAAACCCTCTCATGTTCTGAGTCTGATGAAGCCTTCTTGAGATAGATGCCATAGAGATCTGGGAGGTTGGGATGACAGGAGAATTCTCGCAGAATGTGGTACTCATTGCGCAGGTCCTCTTCTGTGTCCGGAGTCACTGCCTGAATTTTTATCGCTACTCTCTTACCTCCTGAAACGAACATAACAATTATAAAATCCTTTATTTATACTTACTATGTCATACCTCAAAGTATTGTAGTGGGACATGAACTGAGGTTGCGAGACATTAAAGAATAATGGAAGAACAGTAGTTGAGAACACTAGCCACGTATTTGGCCACATGTGGTCACATAAAATGGAATATATTCGAGAACTATGTAACATCAATAACGCAGTCGAAGTAAGCAGGGAAAATGCAGAAAGAAATTGTGCAAAGAGCTGGCCAAGACGGACGGAATTGATTACATACTGCTGGAAGGAAGGACAACTTGAAAATCACGGAGACGATAGACCATCCTGTGGCTATAACAGGCACCTGATCGGCCGGTTTCGGTGTAAAAGGCCTTGAAGACACCTGACATAATATTTTGCTCCCATGCTTAACTGAGAATATGGCAACGTTGATTTTTTTACTTTACTAACGTGACATTTTGCTGCAAGGCTCATTAAGGCAAAGCAGGGATTAAGCATGAGTATTTATAACTATAAGGTCTCTGAAGTCATAAATGTCGCACAAATGTGAAGTTTGGGTACATTCATTTACACTTTTACTGAAAAATATTTTTATTTTAAAAATGAACCAGTATTTCACTTCACAGTGTGAAGCGGGTAAGCCCGCTGAAGTTTAACTGAGAGTCATTTCTTTCGTATCTTCGTCTTCCACCGCTTTCTTCCTTTCTTTTCCTATTTCCATCCCCTTTCTCTCGGTATCTTATTTCACCGTTAAAACGATGAAGTAAGTCACATCTTTACCCAACAGATGGCGCAGTTTGTGACACAGCCCGACCTGCCATCTGTGTAAATATGTGGAAAATATTACGGGGTGAGAACGACATACTCATCGTCATGTAACATAAACAGGCCATACGTAGTTATAAACCATCTTAAGTTTTCGTATAGGTGGGCCCATTTTTGTAATGCGATTTGTGTAGTCCTACTCTCAAATTAGGCCAGGGTGTCTCAGCTAGTGGGACGCGTCCCACTGGCGAGACTTGACGGTACGGTGGTTGCAAAGTAGAGATTAATACAAGGCTAAAATGTGCATAGAGTAATTTTAAAAATACGATTCTTAAAAAAAAAGAGGTTTCATTTTTATTATAGTATGACTAGGTATTTTGACAAAATAATGGATGGGACGCAATATGCAGGAAGGAGAGGATCACCGAATTAGGTTATGATAGTAAGAGATAAAGGTAAAATTTTCCCTGTACGTAACTAACTAAGCACTACGCCATGAAGGCATATGGGGGACTAGGTTTATAGATCCACATTTTCTTGACCTCGGCATTAGTTCGAGGTGAGTGGTCAACTTCACCCCCCGGCCGCTTTACCCCGTAAGAAAGAGTCCACGGTACCCATTGGATAAGAGATTTGGTGGACTCCAGATTGGGTCTTGATGACATGAAGGAGTGAGAATTCTTGAACCCACCGGGATTCGAACTCCGACCCCTCAGTCGTCCAGAAATAGCTAGTCGCTATACTGAGCTATTCCGGCTCTCATGATAGTAGGAGGCAAGTTTAAATAATTACTGCATTCGCACTATAGAACTTCGGATCCATAATGGTATTTATTCTTACCGTTTTCTTGGTCCCTAGCTTCAAACACCTCGGAGTAGACCCCAGAGCCCAGCAGGTCTCCTAATGTGTAACGTTCTCCAGGGTCTTGCAATGACGAAAACTCCAAGTGGGCAGGCAAGGAGACTGTCTCAGCCATGGCTCCTGGTAGAGTGAGAGAGGGATTATTTCCTTAGATTAGTAATTTCCAAGACTTGAGTGTGGACACAGATGGCGACATATTGCATTGAAATAAATCTCCGTGGCCTATAGCCCGCAAGCGGACTATACCGACCGAGCGAGCGCCGCTTGTCGGCGAAGTTAGTGCAAATTATTAAAGCGAAACTCAAACATTGATCTTTTTCTTGAATAGTTCTTCGGCAGGTTTCACTTACACGTGGAGAGCAGTTGCGAATGTACTGAACAAAGAGGTGCAGAGAACAGAAAGGGAATGAATCTCCAGAGAGGGGCTTGTGCGGTGGATAAAACTCGGTCACCGTAAAATAACCACGTTACGAAACGTTACACAGGGCCCCAGACGTAGACGGTTACGTTGAAAAGCGCCAAAGAACGGACTCATCTCTCTCAGGGTCGGTATGATGAAATGTTCGACTGCTGTCAACACTATAATGAGCCATCAGGCTCCATCAGAGAGGGACATTTCTTGACTACTTGGGTATCAGCTTCTCAGAGTCTGCTGAATTCGGTTTGTTTGCTATTCGGGGATCTGTAACTCTAATAAACAGATAAATAAATAATAAAACTCGAATATTATTAACTAACTCCATGGAGATGAACCTTTCTTGAGAAGCCGCCTTCCCATGTTAACAAGAGCCCTCCACTTTGCCCCTATCCTGAGCCACATCATTCCAGTCCATATGACCTCATCCTATCCTTTTAAGATCCATTTTAATATTATCCACCGACCTACATTTTTGTCTTCCTAGTGGTTTCTTCTGGCGTTCTCGCCAAAATCTTATATTCATTCTCCTTCGCCTCCATTCGTGCTATATGCCTTGCTAATCTCTTCCTCCTTGACTTGATCATTCTAAATATACTTGGTGAAGAGTACGAGTTACGAAGCTCCTCATTATGCTGTTTTTCCAGTCTTCTATCACTTCATCTCTCTTCGGCCAAAATATTCTCCTCAACACCTGTTTTCAAACACTATCAGTCTATGTTCCTCCCTTAATGTTAGAGACAAAGTTTCACACCCATACAGAACCACACGCAAAATTATAGTTTTACATGTTCTAATTTTTACGTTTTTAGACAGCAGACAAAGGATCTGTTAGCTATCTTTATATCACGTTTTTGCCCCGCATTTTGGTGACGAGACAGCAGCATACACGTATACTTAGTTTTCTCAGTGTTTACTTCTAGACCAACCTCCCCACCAGCTTCAGTGAAAGTTTCTGTGCTTTCTTTTACGGTATTTATGTCATCCCCCAGTAGATTCACGTCATCAGCACAGACCAACAGCAGATGTGTCCCGTTTAATTTCAGTCCCACCTGATTTTTCTCGACCCTCCTAATGGCATATTCTAAAGCAAAGTTGAAAAGCAATGGCGATAAAACCTCTCCTTGTTTAGACCATTCTGGATAAGAAATTTTCAAACAAATGCTTACCTATGCGGACTTTGCTATACGTTTCATTTAAACATATTTTAATCAGCCTAGCTAGTTTCTTGAATACCCCAAACTCCATGAGAACATTGTACAATACTTCTCCCCTAACTGAATCACAGGCTTTCTTGAGGTCTACGAATATCTGATCTACTGTCTCACTGTGCTCTCATTTTTTCTCCAATATCTGACGAATGCAAAAGATCTGATCAGTAGCTGATCTGATATTTCGAAACCCACACTGATGGTCCCCAATAATTTAATCTATGTACGGACTTAACCTAACATTAGATAAAATTTTGTATGAAGTTAATAGAAGCGATATCCCCCGATGATTACTACAATCAGTTTTATCACACTTCTTGTGCACTGGTACAATAATAGATTTCTTTAATTGATCAGGCAGTTCTTCCTTATTCCAATACAATTAATGAGATTATGGATCTCAGAATTATAATGTTATTAATAATAGTTATAACAAATTAGAGTAAAGTTCTGCGGTAAAATGGGAAAACAACCCGGCGAGAAATTTCGCAGTTTGTAATCCTGACTAGCGTTGCTATGTTGGCGAAATCGCGAAGTTGTGATATGCGAGCCATGTGGGGAACACAGGGCATATAATCTGCATCAAGGTACATTAACCAACCAAAATTTAGAATCTAGAGTAATGACTGAAATATTTAATTTTCTGATATTTGGATTTATATTTGAAGATTTTAGGCACAGGAAAAAGAGTAAATTGTACAGAACTATAAGGTTTATTTTGGACTCTATCCATCGTCTGGTATATATAAGACAATAAACCACAACGTTTCGGAGACCGGATCTGTCTCCGTCCTCAGGTGAATGGGGCAAGATAGATCTATCTTTTATATACCAGACGATGGATAGAGTCCAAAATAAGCCCAATAGTTCTATACAGCATACACCATCGTCAGAATCCTTTAAAGTCTATTAGAGTAAATTGTATTAGTTAGACCAGAAGGCATAATATGTAAAGCCGAAGAAGAAGAAGAATATTACATAGGCCTAACAAATTGTTGCAGCTCGGAAGACGAATACAGTTAGAACTTTTATCCCGATTGTGACATTACAGTGTTATTAGTAGGCTTCTGTGCTGTTGCTGTAATCCCTTTAAGGTCATGATACCCTAATAGACAATGAAGACCGTTGAAACGCGATTTAAAGTATTACGAGGTCTTTCAAGTTTTCTAACAATCCTGTGTCCTGAATACATCCTAGGATTATACACAACTGTATTTCTTTATCATGTACAACAGGATGTTGTAATTACCTGCGGAGATAATTTTTTTTTCTGTGGCGCTACAGCCCCAATTTGGGCCTAGGCCTACCTCCATGAAACTCTCCGTTTCACTTCGGTTTACTAGATCTTAGACATACGGCAGGACTCCTTGGGCGGGTTATCAGCTCGTCGCAAGGCCTCTACCTGTACACAAACACAGAAAAACTCACACAAACATCCATGCCCTGAGTGGGATTCGAACCCAGGATCCCGGCTTCGAAGCGAGCGAAGACAGTGCATGCCTTAGACCGCTGGGCTACCTGTGACCGGCGCGGAGATAAATAGTATTATACAATTCTCAGTTTAAGTTGGAGATAAAGTTTACATTTTCTTAAACTCCTGCGTATATTCTTATGAGGATGCAATAGCCACATTGTAACACCGTTAATCGTACTTTCTCACAAGGAAGAGCAACTGTTTCGGTGGCTAAGTTAACCGATTCTATGACAAGATGCGGTTCGGTCATCAGAAAACGGATTCGAGTGCATGCATAAGTGTAATATTGGACACGGAGCGTCTTTGGTAGCAGTTGAGAGCGCTGTAAAGAGAAGGTTACAATATGACCGAATTATCGACGTTTCACAGCTTCCAAGTAGGCAAGAGGGAGTTTGTTCCAGCTCTAGCGCCCCAGCCTGTATTGGTCTTATTGCTGTCGCCAAGAATCCTCACCCTTTTCTGGGAGAAGCCCATATTTCATATAGCGGGCACGAATCTGTCGAAACAAATATATTTAAAAAAAACGTTATTCTGATGTACTGTATCTCACAAAAAATATTTAACGAATGAATTTTTTTCTTTTCAGAAAATACAGCAGACTTCATGTCATCTGACATGAATGGGAAATGAATTTCCTCGGATAATCGACAAAAGGAATATATATATGACTTGCAAATTTGGATTTATAAAACAACGTATGCCGGTCACGGTAGCCGAGCGCTCTAAGGCACGCACTGTCATCGCTTCCTTGGAAACCGGGATCGTGGTTTCCATTCCCACTCAGGGCATGGATATTTAATGTTTGTGTGTGTTTGCGTTTTTCTGTGTTTGTGTACAGGTAGATGTCTTGCGACGAGCTGATCACCCGCCCAAGGAGTTCTACCGAATGTCTAAGACCTAGTAAACCGAAATGAAACGGAAAATTTCATAGAAGCAGACCAAGGCCCAAATTGGGGCTGTAGCGCCAAAAGAAGAAAAAACACATGCATTAATAATTGTATTTTTCTCGAAAATTATTGACAGAAACACGGGTGTGGATTCCCAGAAACTTCTGTGCTGTTTGTTTCTTTTGCCATTAGACACGCCAGCCAATTTCATAAGCGAATCCCCGATTTAACACGCCCTGATTAATCGTCAGTCTATTGCGTCACCGTTATTTACACCAAACCCCTAATCTATCCTACACTTGAACACAATCTAAGCACTTAGAACTCCTCGGTATTTTACAGAGTTTCTTTTCGTAGAATGAAAATCACCATTGATTTGCGATCATGAGCCGAGAATTCAGAAGTGATTATGGATACATTGAAATTATCGGTGGCGCCGAAGAACCCTTCCGAAGGTACAGACGTGCCCTCGAATTTGCAGTAGGTGATTCCTGCTATAGTAATACGGCCAGGTCATAGAAATCTCTCTGCATACGGCATCAGTATGGTTCCTTTTCAGCATCTCTATCACGGTAATATGGTCTTGAAATTTAGAAGTTTTCAAGACAAGTTAGCGAAATAAGAAATTCCGATAAAATTAAGTTAATTCAGTGGTTAAGATTTTCAACGTTGTAAAAGAGATTTATATAGAAGTTGCCTATTAAAATTGTTGAGATTTTATGACATGTGGTTCTTGAAAAGAATGATAATTCTACTTTTTATTGTTCTGAAGGCATTTCAGGTATGTGAACATAATACTGGGGTTTGAAAATATGTTGTATATTTTCAAGATGCG
The DNA here is from genome assembly GCF_002891405.2 of Cryptotermes secundus. Classification (NCBI taxonomy): domain Eukaryota; kingdom Metazoa; phylum Arthropoda; class Insecta; order Blattodea; family Kalotermitidae; genus Cryptotermes; species Cryptotermes secundus. The sequence continues at coordinate 1,122,453 of NW_019722422.1, read as the reverse complement.
CATAATATCACGTAATATAGCAAGCTGCAATCCTTCATATGTAGCTTACATATGTTTTTGCCACATTAAGATGCTTTGTGCAGATATAAAGTATATAGCATAACCTAAATGCTTCAAGAACGCTGACAGTAGATTATTAATTATATTTTGTAAGTTGTTAGGGACTTGACTTGCACTTGTCTCGACGTAAAGATTAATTAAAGGAATGCTTAGTTCTTTAGTTAATTAATACTTCAGCAGAATGTTTTCCTGCGGGATATAATTGCCCCCCTAGTGACATACACAAACACGCAATTTACAACGTGGAGACCATAAGCAGTTCAGGATGTAACGGAAACTTCGCAGAATTCTTTCTAAAGAGAGTTCTCATACATTTTCAAATAATTGTCTAATTCATGTTTCCTAGTCTCTCAGGGAGAGGACAGCTGCTTAAAATACTGTCCAGATTCAAAAGTATTATTCTGTACAGCCTATCTGTGATTTCATTGGTCGAAACCAGAATCGGACTCCTCTGAGAAGTGTCTAGTGATCGGTCTCCTTTCTCAAAGCAATGGATAAAACCAAGGCACAGTATCCCCCTGACCCGTCGTTTCAAATGTAATCCACTCAGAACCTCTTAGAATAATTTTAGAATATAATAGTCCTAGCGATGTGTGAATTTAGGAGGTTCAGCTAGAAGTATCTGTTAACTCGGTCTTCAAATTTCTTCCTCATAGGAAATGTCTCCTTTTAATGTTGTTAGATAAAATTATAGGAAGAATTCCAGAATAAAACTGACTTGAATATTTCGAATTATACTAAATTACTATGCCTTGAAATGCTTCAATTCCTTACACATAGAAAAGTAAAGTCGTTCCTGTGCTTAACTAATTAAGCAATAGGCCATGAAGGCGTATGGGGGAGTGGATGCATAGATCCACAATTTCTTGATCTCGGCACTAGCTGGAGTTGAGCGGTCAGCTTCACGTCCCCGCGGCTTTACCCCTGAGAAGAACCCCCGGTATCCATTGAATAGGTGGTTTGGTGGACCCCAGAGCCGGTCTGGACGATTTGAAAATTCTTGACCCTACCGGGACTTGAACTCCGACCCCTTGGCCTTCCAGTCCGTAGCCAGTCGCTATACCGAGCGAGCTATCCCGGCTCCTATTCCTTACATATAGACCATCACATTGAACGACTGAATAATTATAACAATTAGTGACATAATTTCCAGTAAAAATTTCCACTACTTACACGATACTTATCGCTAGACAAAACTTTAAATACTTTCGTCGCCATCTTGTCTGTAATTGTTATCACGTGAAATCTAATTCTTTCTTAAGAGTTCTATCTTCTGCGAAAGAAAGCCGTATAGTCTGTTGAAAGTCAAATGACGTTTGGGTGAAACACATCGCCTCCATATTCAGGTCTTTGGTTCTGTTCGCAACTGCTTCATGCTGTTTTCTTGCTTGGCTTATTCCTCAACACTGAAAATGTAGGTGAGGTGTACCTCCGAAACATCGGTTGAATTTCAGCGGACTACGAGACATTATATTCTAGAAGATAGAATTCTTCATAACCATCACTGTGAGAACTTCAAATCTTACATAATTCTCCGCTACTTAACTGCTTGAAACAAAGCTGGAACACATATATCGCACATGTTAACATTGTAAACTTCTGAATTTTATTCACAGAGTATATTTAACATATTATATTACTCTCAGAACACTGATAGTTTTTTTCAACTGTCATAACCAACTGAAATTTGTTTTGAAGGCTCAATGTGTTTCCTATGCAGTAGGAACTAAATTTTAAAATGTTTAGATGGATTTCACGCTTCGCAGGGCTAACTAGGGCTTCGATTTAAATACTAAATACAATATACCCTTAAAATGTATAGAAAATATGACCCAAAACTAGTTAGTGGCTATTTATGGATACACGTAGCACTGATTGCCGATACTCTCAAGCTGAATTCCAAAAATTTCCATCAGAATGGAAGTGTTTTGACTGCAAGCTGCCCCCAATATTGGCTTCACAGGAAAAATGGCAGAAGAGTCCCTGGTATATCATTGAGTTAAAAAACTACATACCACTGTGTAATTTCTGTCGAAAATTACATGAACTATTTACCGCATATTGAATCTTAAGTTAGGTTTCATGGTCATAAAGACACAAATCCTGCATTCTGATTTGTTACCAAGTTTTCCTTTAGAAGTAAGTCATGCATTTCGTTACCTTTCAGATGGAGTTCGGTTTATAGTGTGGATGTCGAACTGTGTCCGATCTGTGATTCAGCTCGTCCCGAACTGACGAGGAGGAAGTATCATCTCTTCGGGTCGTAATTTTAGGAAGACCTACAATTACGTCGAAAGCTACTGCATTTCTAAGGCTTCCTCTTAAATCCCTAAATTGAAGGCTTTCAAGAATTTTGTCTTGCTTCGAGTTATGTAACAATCCCTAGCAACAGCAACTTGTCAAGCTATTTCTAGGCGTTTTCTCAACTGTACATCCTTTCCTAGAATAAACTTTTCAACGGACAATTGCATAAAATAGGGATGTACATCTCACGGCACTCCAGCCGCATGGGGCCAGACAGTTTTATTCTTTTCATGAAAATATTTTTTCAATCTCTCAAAATATGTGCTGCTGCTACATTCCTCTTGAGAGTACCTGGGTAAGGAATAGTACTCTCTCATCCACAAAGTATTTTATGTAGCATCCCAATATCATTGCTCGCTCTTACACTTTCTTCTGCTTGCTTCTACCGAGATAAATGCCGATGTCAGCAGCTCAAACTGCAAGGTAGCCTCAAATGATACGATGGCAGTAAACGATACATCGGAAAGAAATAAATCGTGATCTAATTTACTCATTGCCATGTAAACTATCACATAACTCATCACTTAGTGTTTGTTCTTGTCTCTACAGAGTTAGTTATGATGTGTCCTACGATTGATATCCCGCCAGCTGTGAACTTCATGCTGTTATCCACTTTCTTCATGCTAAAAACATGAGTACCGCTGAAATCCATCATGAATTACGCACTGTTTATGGCCAAAATATGAGTGAAAGAACTGTAAGGCAATGGTGTAGAATGTTCAGAGATGGGCCAACAAATGTTCACGATGAAGAGTGAAATGGTCTGCCATCTCTAAGGTATTATCCCAGAATTTTCCATAGATATACTGAGGAAAACCACAAAATATTATCCGGATTAGTCGGTACCCTGGTCGATATTCAAACCTGGCACTTCTAGAATTCAGGTCAGAAGTGTTTCCGCCTGAACCAGCGTGCTCGTTTCGACGAGCTTCAAACTTTTACACAATTTCGTTACTAAAATAAGTTGACGATGTGATGGGCAGGGTTTCTAACGCACATGATAGGATTAACAAATGTATGCAAAGTTTTAGTCCAAGAAACTTAAAATGAAAACATTTTATAGGTCTTATGCGTACTAATAGTAGCTTTAGACGTGTTTAACGAAATGAAATAAGTTTACGTGGACGGAATTAGTCTGTCTGCGGCTAGAGACCAGTGGCGCGTTCTTGTGAATACAGCAGCGATACTTCGGGTGCCTTGAGAGAAGGAAATATTTTCAGAGCTGAGTGACCGATTGCTTCTAAAGGAGAACTCTGCTTATGGAATTAGTGGCACGGAAGAGATGCAGGGTGTTCAAAAATTTCCCCAAATCTTATTATTAGGTTCAATTCTGAGACTTCAGAAATAACGACACCATTCTGACATTGTGTAACATTCCTCTTGAAAGGCTTTGCGGACTATAACACCATGTTTCTTACTGTAAATATCTTTTGTTGATCATAATTTCACGCCCTCTTAACTTTGAGCAAATATCTCTTCATGTTTCTTTTCTATTTTGGTGAAACTTCTATTCGAAAGAGCAATGTTCTTCATAGCGCAGAATCGAGCAAGAAATAAACTGCCTGCCAAAAAATAGCAACAGTTTGCTCTTCTTTATTCACCTCACTCGGTATAACTTCTGGTTTGTTGGTTTTCAATGGAGAGTAGCATGGGGGAAGAACTTGAAATGTGTATCACACCGTTTAATGTACTTACACATGAATGATCAATTACTTGCCCAAATCAGATGTAAGAACTTCATCCTGTTTACCTGAGATCTCTGTACAAAAAGATAAAGAAGAAAAAGGGAAGCGGAACCCATAAAACTCTTTATTCTAATGTTTACAGCAACTTATATGATTCTTAAGCACGTGGCTGAGGCACGTCAGTAAGTGTCCTGTACTGTAAACACAAATAGGCCTGTGGCCATTTCTGGAGTTCCTAGTGACCCCACAAGGAGAGAAGCAAAATGAACGGCATTCCGAATGATGCTAAGGATGAAAATTGTGCCCGTATTGACACAATATATTTCAGATTAGTGTATTGCCCGTGGTTCTGTATGGGTGTGAAACTTGATCTCTGACTTTAAGGGAGGAACATAGAGTGAGGGTGTTTGAGAACAGGGTGTTGCGGAGAATATTTGGGCCGAAGAGAGATGAAGTGACATGAGGTTGGAGAAAACTGCATAATTAGGAGCTTCATAACTTGTACTCTTCCCCAAGTGTAATTAGAATGATCAAGTCAAGGAGGAAGAGGTGGGCTGAGCGTGTAGCACAAATGGGGGAGAAGAGGAATTCATATAGGATATTGGTGGGAAAGCCAGAAGGAAAGAGACCACTAGAAAGACGAAAGCGTAGGTGGTTGGACAATATTAAAACGAATCTCAAAGAGATAGAATGGGATGGTATAGATTGGATTGATCTGGCTCATGATAGGAACCAGTGGATGTCTCTTTTGAACACGGTAATGAACCTTCGGGGTCGTAAAATTCTGTGAAATTCTTGAGGAGCTGTAGAATTGGCTTCTCCTCAAGAAGGGCTTAGCTCCATGAGTAAGTAAGTAAAAGTAAGTAAGTTATTTACTCAAATTTCCAAAGCAACAAAGAATTTGAAGTTAGATGTAAGACTATCTTGTAATTTGAAACGGAGTAGGCGCAATCGTAATCACTTCTGTAGGATCTGAGGTTCTCACAGCTGTGTTTATGCAGAGTTCCGTAGTCTGGGATATATCGCCATGTAGTTCATTGAAAGTCAACCGATGTTTCGGAGACAAATGACAACTTGTTTTCAGGGTCGAAGAATATGCCAAGCAAGAAACCAGCCTGAAGCAGGTAGCAAGCCAGTCTGTGCTCTGCAAAGAGCCTACATATTAAAATGTTTCCATAAATAAGGGACACAACGTAGATTAGACTCCTTCTAAATCGATGTTTCTGAACTTCTGTCAGTTAATGTACTCCTCGTCTCCGAGTTAAACTTCACGCTCACGCTAATGTTTTCAATGACAATTTAATTTTTAACTTCAAACTACTTGTTATAAGCACTTCATTTTAAACCGGCAGTGTGTTCCATACAGAGAAAGAACCTGGGCTTACAAAAATGTTTCCAGGACATTTTAGACTCTTTTATTCTATGTTAGGGGACACGCGATGGCATAGTTGGTTGAGGCACTATACTACAAGCCGGAAGGTCGCGGGATCGAATCTCGGTGAGGTGGGCTTTTTCAATTTACCTTATCCTTCCAGCGGCACTATGGCTCTGAGGTCGACTCAGCCTCTAACAGAAATGAGTACCAGGAATATTCCTGGAGGTAAAGGGAGGCCGGGGCATAAGGCTGACAACTTCACCGCTATCTGCGAGCCTGATGTCTAGAAAATGTGGGAGCCTCGACGTCTCACAAACCTATGGAACTCCACGGCTTGTTACAGGGATATCTTTAGCTACCTACCTTTTTATCTTATGTTAGACAATCTACACGGTCTTAATTATATGGTGCTCAAGTGCCGCCAGAAGTTTCTATGATAATTCCAACTGCAGTTTTATGTATTGAACACTCTGTATTAAATATATCTGACTTGCCATTCTATGTATGAGGATTCACGTACCCGCGTGTTAGAATCACTGTTTTAAACTGCATAGAAATATATTATTGCCCTAATTTATTTTTACGCTTTTAGCAATTATTTTCGACTGTATGTAAGACAATGTTCTGCTCTCGGTCTGTATATGGCATGGGCGTGTTCTTTATCCGTGTCACATTCTTCCTGACAGTTCCTCTTGTTTGCGTAAAGGACACGAAGCATTATCTGAAGATCCTAAACTTTGAGGCGGAGAATTCTTTGTTGAGTTTGATACCGATACTGGATGACAGGTCTGGGCTCGGTCCAGTGAGTGCGTCTCTCCACTGGAATAAGGGAAGTGCTTGTCATGTTCTAACACTGTAACTGAGCATGAGCTGGGTTACTGGCTACTGCCACGGGATGTAGGTCGCTGGCTCTTACCTCATCACATATCTGCAGAAAGACTTCGGTCTAGCGGGTTATTTCGAAAAGTCCTGGATTATGGAATGGATTGTTCTAAGAATGCTTGAGGTCATGGTTAATTGTCTGCGGCCATATCTTCCTTATAAGGAACATCTTAGTCGGTGCCTAAATTATGTGGCTTAGAAACTTGTTGACCTTCCGACACACTACACGTAATAATGCGAGTAGATCTATTAGTTTTAAAATAAATCAACTCATTGCAAAACACTAATAATCATTAATGACCAAAAATTATTCAGAGAATATGTGTTATCAAGGCGACCTTACGACTTTCAAGGATATCATTAAAGTTAGCTAAGCTACCTCCAAGGAGAAGAGTCTTTTTTCGAAAAAAAAAATTGTTGCTCAGCTGGTAAAAAATGTCGCAGCTTTCGTGGAACTGGAAGATTCGTAACCTTTTTCGAAAGATACCGGCGCTATCCCCTATCCTGGGGTAGCTGAATCCAGTACACGCACACCCAGTGTATGCTACATACTATATTTTCATTGGTCATAAAACAGATAAATTCGAACAGTAGTACGAGTAGGTAAGAACTAAACGTTTGTGAGTGACTGGAAGTTGTGGATAAACTTTGGGCAAAATTTTCACATACCAAAACAATAAGTAATGTCCAAATCAACATTTATTTTGTGAATTATGATGGAAGAATGCTGTATAGACACCAGCAGCAGCTCAGAATTAATTTATGAATAGGGGATTGTTGGTTGTGGTTTGGTAGGCTCTCATGCTTTGCCACATCAGCTTACAGGCAACTACTACCGAGATTTCCCCTTACGTGATCTGCCAAAGCAACCCTAAGCCGCACCACTGACATAACATGAAGGTGGTACATGCATGACTGCGCTCCCGCACACTGTAGCCGGTCTGTGCGTGATGTTCTCAATAACATCTATCAGGACCCGCGGGTAGGTAAAGAAGGACCCACTGCATGGCCTCCACGCTCGCCAGATTTGAGTCCTCTGGATATTTACCTGTGGGGACACCTAAACACCTTTGTGTGTGCAGCTCCTGTTGGTAACGGAGAGACACTTACCCACCGCACTGTGGATGCCTGTCAGGCATTCTGCAACTCCCCGGCTGCTTTGAACGGACTAATGAGAAATGTCGAGGCGTGCATTATAAATATATTCTTTTAGCTGTAATTCACAAACTAAATGTTTCAGGACACGTGTCGAAGTGGATATTTTTTTGTTTTGGTTTGTAAAACTCGTGCCCGAATATGTCCGTACCTTTCAGTTACTCTCTGTATAGCGGCGTCTAGTAACGAGTTATCGAAATATTTCAATAAGGACTATATATGTTCGCGAGGCCGCGCCATAACTCAAGCGGTTTGTCGCTGGCTTCCCACCGCGGCGACCTGGGTTCTATCCCATGCCTGGTCAAGTGCGATTTGTTGTGGACAAAGTGGCGCTGGGGCAAGTTTTCTCCGAGTACTTCGGTTTCCCCTGCCAATCTTCACTCCACCAATTGCTCCACAATCACCCTCACCTATCATCTGGGGCTGGTACAATAGGCCAGAAGTGGCCGCAGTACAAGGGACTTTATCCCACCCCACTAGCAATAGAAAAAGTATGTTTGCTCAAAGTCATACGAATTATGAATTTTTGTAATCTTGTTCCTTCAATGCAAGGATTATGATGTATGTGTTTTTCTTATTTTGGTTTAATGCATCGTTAAATCCTAAATACGAATACTGAACCCCCCCCTCCGCAAAAGAAATTAAGTCATCCTCTCTTGTTTACCTTTAGAGCTTAGGCTCAGCATTCTGACCTTAGTGAGGGCACATGGAGACTGAGCAGTCTACTGCGCGCGCTTGTCATACTAAATTTATTATAAGGAGATGTCGTGATGGGGTCTGATGCTGTGGCATAGAAAGAGAATTCATGTATGGAAGGAGGGGCTGTTTGATAAATGTGTAAGTGATATAAAGCATTTGTTATAACTTTATGTTTTGAATAGGTGGAGGAACTACTTCTCTCAGTTATTGAATGTACATAGGGTCAGTGATGTTAGGTAGACAGAAATCGATACAGCTGAGCCGTTAATACCTGATCCTAGCCCTTTTGTGGTTGAAAGTGCTAATGCAAAATTGAAACGGTATAAATCGCCTGGTAGTGATCAAATTCCGGCAGAACTTATTCAAGCAGGAGGTGAAATATTACGTTCTAAGATCCACAATCTAATTACTTCTATTTGGCATAAGGAAAAATTGCCTGATCAGTGGAAGGAGTCTATTATTGTACCAGTTTACAAGAAGGGTGTGAGGGAGGGAAGGAGATGGATGAGTGTGTGCACTGCGGGACGGATTGAATAGATCAAGGGTGATAAAACTGACTGTAGTACTTATCGGGGGATATCACTGCTATCAACTTCATATACAATTTTGTCCAATATTCTTCTCTCAAGGTTAAGTCCATATATAGATGAAATTATTGGGGATCATCACTGTGGGTTTCGATGTAACAGATCAGCTACAGATCAGATCTTTTGCATTCGTCAGATATTGGAGGAAAATGGGAGTACGATGAGACACTACATCAACTATTCATAGACTTCAAGAAAGCCTATGATTCAGTTAGGAGGGAAATATTGTACAATATTCTGATAGAGTTTGGGATACCCATGAAACTAGTTAGGTTAATTAAAATGTGTTTAAACGAAACGTATAATAAAGTCCGTTTAGGTAGACATTTGTCTGATAAATTTCCTATCTAGAATGGTCTAAAACAAGGAGATGCTTTATCGCCACTCCTTTTCAACTTTGCCTTAGAATATGCAATTAGGAAGGTCCAGGGAAACCAGGAGGAATTGAAACTAAATGGGACACATCAGCTGTTGGTCTACGCCGATGATGTGAATCTACTGGGTGATAATGTAGATACCATAAAGAAAAACACAGAAACTATAATTGACCTAAGTAAAGAGGTTGGTCTAGAAGTAAACACAGAGAAAACTAAGTATATGTTGCTGTCTCGTCACCAAAATGCAGGGCAGAATCATGATATGAAGATAGGAAACAGATGTTTTGTAAATATGGCACAGTTCAGATATTTGGGAACAACGATAACAGATATCATTCAGTCCAGAAACTTTTGTCTTCTGGTCTGTTGTCCAAAAACATAAAAATTAGAATATACAAAACTATAATTTTGCCTGTGGTTCTGTATGGGTGTGAAACTTGGTCTCTGACATTAAGGGAGGAACATAGACTGAGGGTGTTTGAGAATATGGTGTTGAGGAGAATATTTGGATCAAAGAGAGATGAAGTAACGGGAGTTTGGAGAAAACTGCATAATGAGGAGCTTCATAACTTGTACTCTTCTCCAAGTATAATTAGAATGATCAAGTCAAGGAGGATGAGGTGGGCAGGTCATGTAGCACGAATGGGGGAGACGAGGAATGCGTATAGGATATTGGTGGGAAAGCCAGAAGGAAGGAGACCACAGGGAAGACCAAGGCGTAGGTGGGTGGACAATATTAGAATGGATCTTAGAGAGATAGGATGGGATGGTATGGATTGGATAGCTCTGGCTCAGGATAGGGACCAGTGGAGGGCTCTTGTGAACACGGTGATGAACCTCCGGGTTCCATAAAATGCTGGGAAATTCTAGAGTAGCTGCAGAATTCGCGGCTCCTCAAGAAGGGCTCAGCTCCATGAGCAAGTAAGTAAGTAATTGGGGTGGGAGTAAGTCCCTTGTACTGCGGCCACTTCTGGCCTATTGGACCAGTCCCAGATGATAGGTGAGGGTGATTGTGGAGCAATTGTTGGAATGAAGATTGACAGAGGAAATCGAAGTACTCGGAGAAAACCTGCCCCGGGGCCACTTTTTCCACCACAAATCCCATTTGACTAGACCCGGGATCGAACCCGGGCCCCCACAATGGGAAGCCAGCGACTAACCGCTTGAGCTATGGCGCGGCCTTTACATTATCTAAGTAGTAGTCTAAACAGTGATCTGAGTCTTCGTTTTAACAGTAATTAAACGGCTTGTATTGCAACATCGTGAGGGATTCCCATCGCCTCCCCACAATGAAAGGAGACGACCGAACATGTTTATTCTCATAGAAATTTCCGCAACAAATTTAAGAAGTGTTACTGTTTGAGTGTCAATGCGAGCGAGTTACCGAAAAATGTCTGTGCCATATTCAGCCAGTGCCACGTGAATTCAGTTTTTGCCACTCTGATTTATTCCACGGCTCCCAAGACTAAACTTTGATATGTTCGTTTTTGTGTGAGACTGAGGTTTAAACTACAGGGCATCACATCTCCTGTTGCTTCTGTTTAACTGACCTATATGAATACTGAATAAGAAATGCTGCATTAAAAAAAAAGTTTTATTTTTTCCTCAAAGCGAGATTTTGTTTTGTTTTCTTAGTTACAAAGTAAATAGGTTTTTATGTTCTGATCTTAGGTTTCCGATACTTTTTAATATTATTTTCGTTTAATTTTAATTTATTTTACTACCAATGTATTTTGGCTGCAGTAAAATTTAAAAATCCTTTGAATTATCAACATTATTCTGCAAACATTTTAATACAGATTGTTAATTTTAGTTTATTTATATCCGCGAGTTGCTTTCGAAACTGCTGTTGGCATTTCACACGTTCTATGAAATTACTGACGTAGGTAGTAAAATCACCATCTGATATTTGTATTTGGGAGAATGGCGAATATTTAAAATTGTAAAGCTGAGACTCTTGTATCTGTGGCCGACGAATTCCTTAATAATTAGAGTCACATTAAGGCGAAGTTTTGGAGAATATTATAATTATCATTAATTGGACGAATATTTTTTTTCCTTGGCACTACAGCCCCAGTGGGCCTAGGCCTACCTCCATGAACTTCTCCGTTCACTTCGGTTTTTCTAGATCTTACACATTCTGTAGGACCCCTTGGGCGGGTGATCAGCTCGTCTCAAGGCCTCTACCTGTACACAAAACAGAAAAACGCACACACACAAACTAAACATCCATGCCCTGAGTGGAATTCGAACCCACGATCCCGGTTTCCAAGCGAGGGAAGACAGTACTGGACGAACTTAGGCAATTAGTAATAATGTCTATTACAGAAGGATTAATATCAGCGAGATATTGGGCTGTATTCATACCAGAGGCAGTGTAAACTGAAAGAATAGCAATATAAAACAAGTCTATTTTATCAGATAGCAAAAAAATTGAAACAAATCTTCAGGGAGATTATTTTTTAATGTTACTGTTGCCAAATGTCTCAGCACTCGTAGGGTCAGTTGTAGGAAACGTATGCGGTAAAGAATATGTTCTTTCCCCTGTCTTTTGGCTTCTTCCCCTTAGCAAAGGGACATTGATAGAGGAATCATAAATGAAAGATGCAGTTTTATTTCAAAAGAATCGTCTTTATTTGTAACGCTAATAATACTGTATATGCTCATTTTGCACAACGCATATTTAATACATCACAATTATGGATACGACTTTATAGGATTCATATTTCTTCTTTGCTGAATCGTGTCATTCCCAGTGTTAATAACCTGAATATGTATTAGGCTTATTGGCTTTGTGAATACGGTCAATTAAATATAAAAAATAAAATATAAATATTTCTTAAATAAAATACGTATAAAATAAGAATTAATTTTACAGTACACCGGAAAGATAAAATTACTCAGCCATTTCACATTAAGTTGTATACTATTTTAAATCTAAATTCGTGTTTCCGAAGCGTTTATTATGGGGTTTATTAATTACAAGTAATAAAATTAGTTGCTATTGAAAGACAAAATAGAAACATGTGCCTGCTTGCTTTCTTCTCTTAAGATGCGTTGTGATTTATAATTTAAAACATTCTTTATTTATGAAGAACGCAGTCTTCTGGGATTTGGCACCGTGTGTATGTGGTGTTAACCGACGTTTCGGAGCAGTCTGCTTTTACCGGTTCTCACGGTCTCTTCGCTTGCGGATTTCTTATATTTTTCCTTCTACCCTGAAGATGGAAGCAATACATTCCTCCGAAACGTCGGTTAACACCACATATACACGGTACCAAATCCTAGAAGACTGCTTTCTTCATAGTCACCGCCATGAAAGCCTCAAATCTTACATTTTTTATTTATGTTACGTTTTTGATTATGAGTTTTAAGTAATCCTGCGTTTCATGAAGTGGACTATGTAGACCTACTGTATTTATTTCATAACAGTTTTTTTTTCCATGCCTGTTTACTGGTCTTTTCTATATACCGATTGATTCACCTGCTAATCTGTTATCTTAATGCTCTAGATTAAGGGAGTTGCCCCATTTTATAATAGTTTCCGATGTACGAGTAAATAACTTAGAATATTTTCTATCTGTCAGCATTTCCATATACTGCATGTAAATCGTCTCAGTGCAGTATAGATTATAAAAAAGTCCTACATGTGACTGGATGGTTACATTGAGTCATACCAATTAGAGACGCCCTTTATACTGAAATTATTTTTATTTAACATTTTGCAAAACGGTTCCTGCTACTGCAAAATAGACACAAAATAAAAAATTAATCTCTGCACATTTTATAAGCCAGGCCTCTGGGAGAAATCGTTCTTTATTTATTGAATATGAAACGACTTGTAATCATTTACGCTGTGAATAGATGTAATATTATTCCAAAACTTATACATGTAGTGTCTAATGAACTATAGATTGTCACATTTTAATAATATATTTAAAGAAATACGACGAAATGCATATCAACGGAAAGATGTGACAGACTATTATGATGTGCTTGTAAAACACTCCAGCTCTATTTTAGGTTAAGAAAGGTCAATGGTGCATGTAAAAAGCATGAACTGAAATTAGAAATGCTGAGTCAAGCGTTTTGATATTTCTAATGTTGTGGGTAGTAATTAAACAAGAAAGCAGCTTTTGCATGAAAGTAACCAGATTATCATAAAATTGAGCAAATTATATATATTAATCTTTGATTTGTGGAATTTATAATTAAATTTTCTTAAAATAAATTTCATAACTATGCTAATGGACTTATTTTCATCGTCGAGGAAATATGTGTTTTTGTTTTCTTGAGTGCTTTTCATTCACGCTAATCTGCAGTAAGTGTATTCTGAGCTATTATCAGGCACAAATTACAAGTAAGCCAACTGATGTACCTGGCCGCGCTATAGCTCAAGCGGTTAGTCGCTGGCTTCCCACAGCGGCGGCCCAAGTTCGATCCCGGGGTTTGGTCAAGTGGGATTTGTGGTGGAGAAAGTGGCGCTCGGGTGGTTTCTCTCCGAGTACTTCGGTTTCCCCTGCCAATCTTCATTCCACAAAATCTTCCATCATCATAATTATATGGGGCAGGCTACAATAGGCCAATCAGTGGCCGCCGTGCCGAGTGGACCCAGTTGCACTCCACCCCACACTAAGCGAATTTTTTAAGCCAACCGATGTAACTCTGAAGTTTCTGAAGTAGATCTTTGTTCCCAAAATGTGTCCATAGATGTCAATTGAAGAGGATTTACGCATAATGACTTCCATGTGAAATATTTTACGTTGTGTAAAAGTGTACTGAATTGGTAGATACCGCAATGAACATCGTGGAACCAAAGGCTTTGTATTTGCGATTGTATTATTTTAGGAATCCATGGATATATTTATTGTATAAACTAATATTTCAGAAGATTAAGAGCTCTTGAAACGACCTGTAGGAAATACGTTTATTGTACATGTTTGAATTATAAAAGAATTAGGAATAACAAAGGAATTGAATACACGAACAATCATGTAATTCCTTGAAAACCTCATATATAACTGGTAAAACCACGACTTCAAAAGCCCCACTGAAAGTTCCATTCAAATTCTTCGTTAACAACAAAACGGATGAAGGTCTTTGGGGAATCCCTACAACGTTCATAGAAGACTTACAAGCGTGGTCATGACGTAGGTCCATAAAGAATGTAACATTCCTGGCCATAATGATTCATGCCCATGTCTATCACACGGAGCAATAGATACAGATTTCATATTTTAACCGTAATGTTGTTTTATTATACGTACATAAAATTACTTTAATAAAATGTAACATTTCTTGAAGTCCTGCCATCCTGAGGGTATCACATTCTGGGGGCTTCATGTCTGTCCTGTCTCACAGGCTGTCACTGCTTCCGTGTTAGTATTATTGGTGATAGGGAGCAGAGAGATGATGTGGTTTCCACACTGAGTTTCTTTGAAGCCTGAAGTTTCTCTCGAAAGAAATGACCACAATAGTAAACCTATGTTCTTCTAAGAAACATTTTGGTATTAAATTGAAATATGTCAACTAATCAGCCCGGGATCTGCATACAACCCCCCTTTATGGGTGCGGTTTGACACATAAGGTTGTGTGACGTTTTGAAAATTATTGTTCATTGTCGGAAATCACGATTTATGACTTGATGATATTTAATCAACTATGTATGATCTCTTACTTAGAAATTGGTAGTGTCTTTCAAATATCACATAATGAAACCAGAACTCGGAATCCATTTCGCTCATATGTGCTGGGCATTAATGTAGGAAGCTAAGATTTAAAAACGTGGAAAATGGGGAATGTCTGCTGAAATATTCTGCAGTTATGGAAGAGCACAGGGAAACATACAGAGAGGCGATTAGCGTTCTGTAACTAGAGAAGAGTACGGGGAGACATACAGAGAGGCGATTAGCGTTCTGTAGCTAGAGAAGAGTACGGGGGACATGAAGAGAGGCGATTAGGATTCTGCAGCTAGAGAAGAGTACGGGGAGACATAACAGAGAGGCGATTAGGGTTCTGCAGCTAGAGAAGAGTACAGTGATATACAGAGAGGCGAGTAGGGTTCTGCAGTTAGAGAAGAGTACGGGGAGATATACAGAGAGGCGACTATGGTTCTGCAGCTAGAGAAGAGCACAAGGAGACATGCAGAGAGCCGATTAGCGTTGTGCAGCTGGAGAAGAGCATAGGGGTACATACAGAGAGGCGATTGGCATTCTTAGCTAGAGAAGAGTGCGGGGAGACATAACAGAGAGGCGATTAGGGTTCTGCAGCTAGAGAAGAGTACAGGGATATATACAGAGAGGCGAGTAGGTTTCTGCAGCTAGAGAAGAGTACAGGGAGACATGTGGAGCGGCATTTAGCATTCTGCAGCTAGAGGAGACCAGTGACAGATATACTAACAGATTGTTATCTTTCTGGAGATATAATACATCACAGAGAAACGTAGGTAAGGGCAATTAATATTATACAGTTAATGAACAATACAGACAGACATGTAAAAGTGCAATTAGCATTTTGCAGCTAAAGAACAGCTCAGACAGACATATGCTAAGATGCAATTAGCATTACGCCACTAGAATGCAGAAATATACATAACAAGGCAATTAGCATTCTAAAGTCCACATACACTCTGGATGTTACAAACTTACAATGTACTGGACTCCGAAGAGCCCCTGTTCCGCTATAATAATGTCTCTACGTTCATCATAATTTCATACACTACACGTACGATATACTGAACATATGATAAAATGAAATAATAATAATAATAATAATAATAATAATAATAAATTAATTGAAATTCCTCTCCTTCCGAAGGACTTCCTCAGTCCCTTCAGGCAAACAGACAAAGATGACAGGATGTCTAATTAAGGACAAGGATCGGCCCCCTTCCACATAATTTCACCATTCATTATTCACTTATCTTACCACTACTCGTCGCTGTAGAGTCTGAGCTGCTGATAGAGTTGGTAAATAAACAGTAAACAAATAAAAATAAAAAAATTATTTATTGGAGTAAATTATTTCTCGGGATAGTTTCATGGAGGTAGGCCTAGGCCCAAATTGGGGCTGTAGCGCCACAGGAAAAAAAATTATTTCTCAAGAATCAATAATCATTTAGCTATTGAGAAATTACTCTCCCTCTTTTTAACCCACAAAGTCTTTACCATGTTCACAAGAACCTGCATCTGTCCCACGTTTTGAGTTTATGAATCCCGCCCATAAATTCATAATCTATTTCTATTGGTCCCATTTATTATCGACCCAATTAATCCTAGGTCTTCCAAGAGGTCTCTGTCCTGTAGGTTTTCTGACCAATTTTTGTACGCATTTCTATCTCTTTCATCAGCGCTACATGTCCCGCCAATCGCACTATTTCTGATTTTATCAACCTATTCATTTGTGGCGAAGGCTCAGATAACGTAGTAATGTCATGTATTTCAATTTCGCGTATTGCAAGTCCTACGGTTCAAATACAACAACATCAACTTTACAGTTAGCAATTGAAGCATTGTGTCACGTACGAAACCCTCGTGTTACAATTCGTGCTTGCGAGAAAAGGAGTTGAAAGTTTAGCGAAGATAAGGTAACTGCGAATAATTTCACTGCTGGTCGACGCGCAGTGCTAAATGAGCACCGCGGCAAACTTTACTCCATTTAGTCCTGGAAGCCTCGTAGTTTTTCTTGTATTTATACTAATTCACACAGTCACCTCAAATTCTTCTCATTTTCTGCTCTTACTGCACATCGCTTATTATATTTCCCTGGCTTCGTTTCGTGTGTTATTATTATTATTATTATTATTATTATCATCACTATTATTATTGTTATCTTTGTACTACTGTATAAGGGGAGCAGGGGCAGAGTAGTCGGTTTAGCAACTAGCTACTTGCTGAACGACCGAGGGGTCAGAGTTCGAATCCTGGTAGGGTCAAGAATTTTCTCTTCTCCCCGCCTTCCAGACCGGATCTGTGCCCCAGGCAGACTCCTATCCAATGGGTACCGGGGGCTCTTTCCCCGGGTTTAAACCGGCCTAGTAGTGAAGCTGACCACTCATCTCCAGCTAGTGCCGAGGTCAAGAAAATGTGGATATATACATCCACTCCCCCATAAGCCTTCGTGGCGTAGTGCTTGCTATGCTGTTATAAAAGAACTGTTGTGCAGAAAGAAATCAATACACGTACCTGATAATTTAATGTTGGTCATATTCTATGTGTGATTATATTTGTCTATGTGTGTGTGTAATCGTTAAAATTGTGTCTGTGAAGTTTAAAGCCTGTCTTTGAAAATTTCTTTGAAGTAAAACAGATGTATTTGTAGAATGTGAATGGTCACATTGTAAGTGACAACTCAAAATGCACCTTCTTCAGTAAACGATTTGTCATCACTGGCGTCAACAAGTCTGAGCTTTACCATTGATCACTGTCACCGTGTGCTGTCCAACGTAAAAACAACATTACTCACGTCCAGCACAAAATTAATCAACTTTTAAATGTTTCTGGTAACCATTCAGTATTATATAAAAGGTGAAAATTCTAACAGTGTTAATTTGGATCAAATATGAAAAGTCAAGGTGATTTATTGATAAATTATAAACGAAAGTCGGAAATTGTATTGTACTCTCATTTGCTTCAGAACTCCATTCGTAACTTGGAAGAAATTAAACACATCATTAGTGTTAAATTAGGAAAATAAAGTTATCCCTGTAACAGGCCGTGAAGGCCCGTAGGGTTGTGCGAGGTTGAGGCTCCCACATTTTCTAGACAATCGGCTCACAGATGGAGTTGAGGTGGTCAGCCTTATGAGCCAGCCGCCTTTTACCCCCCAGGAAGATTCCTGGTACTCATTTCTTTTAGAGGCTGAGTCGTCTCCAGGGCCATCATGTTAAATTAGTACAGTTAATTAATTTGGAACCAGCAAGACGTGTCGTGTGTGAAGGGACGTCTGTCAGTATTCCTTCATAAGGGAGAGTTGTAAGTGTAGCATAACCATTTTGACGCCATTGTTCAGAACAAACTCCATGGTTTCAGTCCACATGCGAACTCTACCGACCAAACCGCCCGCCGCTTGTCGGCGAAGTTAATGACAGATTTACCGGGTTGAGGGTGTCGCGTTTTCATCGCAACGAATCCCCACGGCCGTTAATTTCTGTTTTGTAGACCTGAGCCGCTATTTCCTTGAAATAGCTGCTCAATGACGCCTTTGTTCTCATGTTTTTAATTATTTCGAAAATCGTATGGATAAATGTGCTGATTATGAAATATTTGTGTTTCATATAGCTCTACGCCGTTTGTTTGAAGTACTTCTGATCCGAAATATCTTTATAGTAGTTTACCCTCAAGGTACGAGCAGAAGCGTATGCAGGCCTCCACGTAAAATTGGAAATTTTACCAAAGTTATTGAAAATCTCCAAAGTCCGTTTTCGATTAAAATCCTGTCAGAGGTTATCGAGTTGTTACATTCTGACAGACAGACAGACAGAGAAGCAGATAAAGAGAGAGATACATGGTAGCTTATAGGCATATTTTTGCAACTTTATGTTGAAAGCGATCTAAAAATGACTGATAAATAATGGTTCGTTATGACTTGATTCTCAGCTGTAGCTGATGCAAGTGAAACAGAGGCTGAGGACTGCATGATTTTGGCAACAGTTGCCTTATTGATAGTGGAAATAAGGGACTGATATTTCCATTATTTGACATTAATAACACATTTGTCAGTAACAATGAAAAACAAATGTACGGCTATAAGCTACCATTTTCTGGTGTTCTTTGTAAGGAATTAATGATATCAAGAAAATGTACTAGGTTGTGTGTGATTTATCTTTGATCTGTTCACTGGTTATAACTCAAAGGATACTGATTGATTTTGTGATTAAATTTAACTGTACAATTTAACGCTATGTATAACATGAAATCCTGTATTAATTCTANGTCCTAGTGACCCGGATATCTATGCTGGCGGGAGCGTGAGCTCCTGGTAGAACCACCCATGCCAGAAAGGTCAAAGGGTAGGGGCCAGACGAAATGTAAGTCCTGATCCTCCAAGTTTGGGTTTTGGGCGTTGGGCTAACGATCCTAAGACGGAAAAAATCCACTGTCATGGCGCCAGTAAACAATAATAATAATAATAATAATAATATGATGGAGCAGGAAAAAGCACTGAATAAGGACGCTTACCACACAGACAAACTTTTAAGTTCACAGGTACATGGTTGTTTATACATTCGTGGGAAAATATAAAAAATTATGACAATCGAGACAATATTAGGCATTTTAATACGTGGGTGTGGAAATGTAAGGGATAAAAACCGTGCTGCAAGACAAGCCCTGATGGCAATTAAATACAATTAAAACGCGTCTGTATTACTGCACAGTAAAAGGAAGTGACGGAAAGCTGGAGAGTTTACATTTCGAGCAAAATGCAAGACGGAGATATTACTGTTAGTTAGAGGTGACCATTTTGTGTATTGCATCCCCACCTACCAATGACTCTTCCTCTATTAACAGTTCTCTTTACTACAATTGAGTTATGCAGAGAGACTGCAGACGAAGACAATGCAGCGATAGCTCCAATGTTGTCACAATGCCGTCACAGTTCTCCCTCCTCCAACTTGGTTCTCCTTTAGGTAAATCAGTGCAGCACTGAAGACGTGCCTTCGGCGTTCTTAGCACTGCACTCTAGGTTTCTTAACGGCATACTTTCAGCGAGTTTTCAGGACGGCACAGTCATGAAGTGAGTTCGTGCGTTGTGGACAGAATTTACGGCAGGAACGTCCAATTCATGGCTCTCAGTCTGCGCGCGCAGAACAATATCACTCTTATAGGCAATATGCATACGAGAATTATTTCGGAACACAAGTTCTCATTGAAATATATGGAAAGTAACTGCATCAGTATCTTTGTAAGTTTAATTTGTTTTCATGTTAATCATTCAATTTCTTATTTTGTTTGCACTTACAAATTAAACATATCTCTAAGAGATATAAAGCTTGCTGCTTTCCATAATCATTGAAATACTGGAGACATGTCTGAAGCTAAACCTCCGTGTTGTGAAATGATACTTATCTCGCCCAACCGCTCTTGCTGGAGTATTATAACATTCCAGAAATGTTTTCAGACAACATCGAATTATCTATATTACGAAAATTAATTAATTCATGACTGGTTTTCTTTTTAAATTTCCAGAAATATTATGCAAGCAACTGTGATTCATTCTGAAAATTATATAATCTTGTTTTTAGATATCCTAACACGTTCAGAGAACCACATACATTTGTTACTCATATGACGTCACACACGCTACTACTTGCAAACCGTGATCCACTCCTCAACCGTGCAGTTCTGGCACACGACGTAGCAGCACCAGTGGAACCGGCAATGGCAGCGGTCGGTTTTTCGTTGCTTGATGACGTTGTATCCGCGGCCGCAGCAGAGGGAGCCACAGCCGTCGACGCCGGTGCTAGTGCGGTTACACTGTCGCCCGGACGTACCCGGGAAGTCCACATTAGGATCTTTTTCGCAGAAGTTAGGGGAACGCTGGTAGTACAGAAGGTCCAGTGCTAAGTCTCTGGGACGGCGTAGCCGAGTTCGTCTCCTCGGCCTGGGTCTCTGTCTTGGACGGGGACGTCGCCGACGCAGCCCGTCCAGAAGAAAGGGGGAGCCATTCCCTAAGTTGGACTGATCCACCAGAACGGCTGATCGAAACCTCTCTTTGAGTGCCTCTCCAACAATTCGAAACTCAGGCGCTGCCTTCCAACAAGTCTTTAATTCACAACTTCCGGACATCCCGTGACATTTGCAGCGAACTTGCATGTTGGTTGCCACAGCCTGAAACATTCAACGGTGTGTCAATCATTCGAGTTTCCCTAATCAGGACTGTCTGCTATAGTTCAGGACACATTACTTTGAATAACTGAACGATAACTGCATGATACAGACTTTGTCAGCCTACGTTTTTGTTTTCAGGTTTCATGCATCTGCCTGGATCCACCGTTAGTTCTACAACTACAATTCGTTTACATATTTTGTAGAACTCGGTCAATCGCAAGGGCTCTACAACTAGACATAATATAAGACAGTACATAAAGACAAGATGCCCAGATATACGTTCATATCAATAACCCAACCGCAATTCGATACAGCATCCCAGTGTTCCCGTTGTCCAAACCCGTACGCTCCATAGGCCGACCGATTTTCCTGATTTTCTTGTTAGGAAGGAGAGGCATAGCATTTTTTTTTGGTGGGGCGTTCTGTATGTCTGTTTCTACAGCTTCTTATCCAACAGTTTGCTACCGAGTATGGTATGAATATCATGTCATTAGAATTCACCCCGCAATGCACTCTAATTGCTTTCGATCGGTAATGCAGAATCTGTTTTAATGCTAACATCTGATACATCAGGGAGCACTTCTATCGAAGATCGATAACAATTGTGTTAACCGTCTTATTACACCAGGACTCAGACTGAAATATTCAGGATTTGCTATAGTCCGTATTATCCTAAGCGGAGAAATTGTGAACATATATAATTTTTACCGTGAACGCAACAATATTTTATTATTTATTTATTAATATAGCACGCACTACATGGTTCGACCTCAAATGGGTCATCTTCTGGTGCTGCAAACTTCTCACATACTATTACCGAACTGCAACGTTAACATTCCAATTTTTCTAAATGGTTCATACAAGTTACTTTTTTTCAATTCATGATGGGAATGCTAGCGTTGCAGTTGGTAATAGTATGTGAGCAACTTGCAGCACTTGAAGATGACACATTTGAAGTCGAAACATGTAGTGCATGCTATATTAATAAATAAATAAATATATATTAATTTTTTGTTTCGTTGACGGTAAAAATTTTATATGTTCACTCTATATATGCAATAGGATGCAATCCTTAAAAATACAAATACTGAGAAATTGTGTTAATTTCATACACACGAAATGTGACACAGCACTGAGACATACGTAGAATGAATATGAGAGCACGTTTCGAAAAATTTAGCGGGCACTGAATCTAGTTTCTAGCATTCATGCCATTTGTAGGAATTGAGCTGAGCTCCTACCTTCTGATATTTCAGAATGCGAGCGTAAGTTTATTTTTCAGTATAGGCCCCTCGTTAATGTGCGAAATCTAACCATCGGGTTTTCGTGTGCAAAATAACAATGTTTTTTAAAACTTCAAAGCAATTCCCCGTAGTTTGACGGCGACGAATAATTCAAAGTACACATTTAATTCAGGTTTACTGCCTTCGAGATAGTAGGCCTACATTTAAATAGGCCACGATCGTCTCGTTTATGAACTTTCCCATTAACAGTTCACGACCATCTTATCAGATTAATTATAATTTTTAATTTTTTAAAATTTTCCTCATAGGGTGATACTTGTTACTACGGCCACTGTTTGGCTATTGTACCAACCCCGGATGATAGATAATGATGATTGTGGAGCAGTCGGTGGAATGCAAATTGACAGAGGAAACCGAAGTATTCGGAGAAAACTGCCCCAGGTCCACTTTGACCACCATAATTCCCACATGACCTGACCCTGGCTCGAACCCGGGCTGCCGCTGTGGGAATTCGGTGACTAACTGCTTGAGCTGTGACACGGCCATCTTCTCAGCTTACTCGATGCTATTGTACCCATGTAAAAAGTTAAAGCTACCCCTGTAACAGGCCGTGGAAGCTCGTAGGATTGTGAGACGCCGTGGCTCCCACGTTATCTAGACAATGGACTAAAAGATGGCGGTTAGTTTGTCAGCTTGACTCGCCGGCTCGCCACTCACTCCTAGGAAGATTCCTGGTACTCATTTCTGATAGAAGTTGAGTCGACCCCAAGGCCATAATGCGGCTGAAAGTATTGGGTAAATTGAAAAAGAATCCAATCCAAGAATCCAATCCGCGACCTTGTGGCTTGTAGCATAATGTCTCAACCAACTACGCTACCGCTTGTGTATCCATTTATACCCACGTAGTTAAATCGTACTGATAAATAACATAAGAATGAAGACTCAATACATGAGAAATAATTAGTTTTATGTAGAGCAAAGAGATATTTTGTCGTGGAAGTTCACTAAATGTGCAAGTTTTGATTTCGAACTGATTGTGACCTTGCTGTTACAAGACACACATAGTATAAATTATGGTTCCGTTACGATCATGTCGACGTGTGCATGGCTCTTCGTCAGCGACATCACGGCAGGTAGCTCAGAAGTATAATCCATTATTTCGAAGCTGTGGATAAATCTTCTAGCATATGGGTATAAATTACATGTAGACATTTCTTTAGTGCTTTTAAGATGACAAAACAAGTTGCACGGAAAACTGCAAGGTTAAGGCTCCCTGTTAAGATTGCTCCAAAATTGAGTGCTTACTGAGGCAAAGGGTGACCTTGTATTCCTTGGAAAATTATAGTTATCTTCAAACTTCTCACGGGAAAAATTAACCGTCAATGTCAGTTCTGTTTAGATGCCTGCATGTGCTGTAGAAACGAACTACCATCTCTCATATATATAAATTTATTCCAAACGGGTTATTTTTGAGCCCTCAGAGTGCCTTATATGCATGACAGCAGTGAAGGATAAGTTGCCTACATACACGGGGAAGTGCAGAATCTTCTTTGAATTAAAAACATTTTATTATTTTGTGGGTTATTTAAGACACTCTCAGTACCTAGACAATATAACGCCTGATGACAGGATGACTCATGAATTGAAAATGATTTGGAGGAAAATAGTCGTGACATAATCGAATTGCTATCGTGGCTTAGGCCTGGTGGTTCTGTGAAAAACTATGATGAATTTCAGTCAGGATGCAAGCTTACCACCTGCTTCACGATGGTAGCTTTCTCTGTTTATTCAACCCTAAAATTTGAGGAGATATATTTCTCCGAAACGTCGGTTGACTTTCAACAGACTACACGGCCTTATGTCTCAGAAGACAGTAATCTTTATAACGATCGCTCTGAGAACCTGAAATCCTACAGCGAATTTTCTTTTCACAAAATTCAGACCTGTTGTGGGCTAGCCCAACTTGCTGTCCAGTGGATACCGGGTTCTCCTTCTGAGAAGTAAAACGGCCGGGGTGTGAATCTGACTAATCCCAACGGGACAACTTCATTAATTACTACGCCTTGAATAATTGTGTGAGGTAAATATTCGCGCGTTTCTAACTTCTGTATTGGACAGAGATGAGTTTCCAGATTCACATTTCATTAATCTTTTCTGTCGAAAATAGAAACTGTGACTGTGCTATCAGTCAGACAAAGCTGAGTGGTCTCCAGAGAGAACGCGACGTTGCAACGCAAGGAAATATTCATTCCCTGCAGGAATTTTCACTCTTGTCGCCCAGTTCCTAACCGGTCGCTCTACTTTTCGAAGTATCATAATTGTTATCATTGCTGCTCTTATTAAATAAATAAGTTACTTGCAGTGAAATCTAGATAATCCGAACCCACATTAATCCGATCTGACTTACACTGCCACAGAAGAGAGTCAGCATCTTACGAAAGTTAAGAATTTAATCTAATTATATTACTTCCTTGCAGTAGAAATTAATTCTTGCGAAAAGTAATGTGACATGTAGACCCATTGATAGGAAACGAGACGATAAACATGTTTCCNGTTTTAACCTACGTTTCGGAGGAACATCGGTTAAAACCAAGAATACACGGCGCCAGATCCCAGAAGACAATTTTCTTCATGGATTTCTTTTGTTTAAATTTCAGTACTCGGAAGGTTTCAGTAGTCCGAACACAGGAATGTTTTAATTGTTTCGAATTATTGAGGCCGATTTGTAATTAGTAGTATTTACTCTGTTCTGTTGTACTCTATTATGGCTCTGCAACCCCTTTTTATGCCTTGGTCTCTTTTTCAGTTTCTTAATCTATACACAGTCGGTAGGACTCCTTAGACTAGTAATTTTCCCGTCACATGGCCGCTACCTACACACAGGACAGCACAAACAGAATAAAAACACATAGACATCCATGCCTGGAGTGAGATTCGAACCCACGACCCACGCATTTGAGCGGGTGAAGACAATTCATGCCTTAGACCACGCGGCCACTGAGGTCGACTGTCTAGAATTGCACTCAAATTATAGATTAAGGAGCCTGTCCGAGTCCTGTTGTAGCTTGAAATTACTCTGTTATTAGCACGTGCCGTAATGTGATGACTGATGACTATTCCATCATTAACTAACAGAGTTCTCTTAGAGTATTGTACCTTACATCTATTACCGTTCTGCTGAGCTGTAATCGGTGCCTACCTTACTATATATTTTATATGAGAATCACCTTTACTATTTCCTATAAACATTTATACAGATGCATAACAACAAAACAACACTGAATTAGGACACGATCATTTCCTTCCACATCCTTGCGTGCTCTAAACAAAGGGACGTAACACTCCATTAACATGAAAACTTTTCACAAGCGTTGGAGAATATCAAGTGTTTAGACAAATACAGTTAATATCCTAGTAATAAGCTTGTAAAATTAAATCAGTCCGGCATAATTACTATTTTTTCTGAATTGATAATATTTTCGCATTTTAAAGAAACTGTTGATTTGTACTCGATCCTAAAGGGTTCTTGCAATGGTATATGACGCTCAATATTACTGGGTTTTTGGACTTTCTCCAATATCCGGTATTATAGAGGCTAGGAAGCATGACGTTTCGGAAACTGGAATTTTTTCTGTTCTCAGGTGTAGGAGGAAATGCATCTACTCAGTTGGGTCCCTTAGAAAGAGCGGGTCCAGTGATCGAGTTTAACTCTTTCTAAGGGACCTAACTGAGTAGGTGTCTTCCCCTCCTCGCCCGAGGACGGAATCAGATTCAGTTTACGAAACATCATGCTTCTTAGTCTCTAGACTACAGGATAATAGAAAAAGTCCCAAAACCCAGTATTTCTGAGTGTTTATTTTTGTCTACATATATTTGAAGAGTTCTGTCTCCTTGGATATAAAGCCGTATAGTCCGACAGAAGTAGACTGCTCTATATTCTGATAGCCACATGGAGCGAAATTTACTGTTCTTTTTTCAGTTTTATTTCTGTTGAAATAGTATGAAGGAGATAAATGTGAATTAGGATTTAAGGATGGCAGCGCGAGAGAAACTTCAATACTTGAGAATCATACATCATATGAAATGTGACGTTGATTTATCTGAATATTTGGAATATTTTGCTAATTGCTTTGGGTGAATAGGCCTCAATCTCTGATAAATACAATTCATTATTATTATTATTATTACACGTATTATTATTTAGTCACTCATGGAGCTGAGTCCTTCTTGAGAAGCCAGCAGTCACTCAGTTATTCAAGAATTTCCCAACATTTTATGAAACACGAAGATTCATTACCGTCTTCACAAGAGCCCTTATTATTATTATTATTATTGTTATTACCAGTTTATGCTTCCAGGCAACACGTCCCTAACTCAGGAGCATGCGTGCTCGAGTAGTTAGCTCCGTCCATTATATTCATCAAGAGATTACCATAAGACAACAACAGTGTCAGCGCATGTGAAAATCCAAACGTGAGAGAGCTGCCTCAAGTAATCAATTCTTAAATAGATTCTACTTAATCTGACGTTACAGCTCATCTCGCAAATTATAAGTACTGCTTTGTATAAGCGCTCGAGGTTGCGAAGGGAATTGCTTCTGAGCAGCGTCACTCTTCGGTTTTCAACCGCGTTGTGTTACCCATATATTGTATATGCATGAAGAAACACATAAGAGCTGAAGGAGGAGAAGAAGAAGAATAAGAGACAAGAGGGAAGAGGCCAAAGGCGATGCTGATGATGGTTTTATTCTCTGCAAGAGGTCCTCACGGTGTTGTGTATCATGAGGTCCACATACCTCATGCCAAGTTAGTCGCTTGGTGTTACCTTAGCTGTACATCACTAACCAACACGTAGTAATGAGAGTATCTCCCGGGTGGTCCAAACATACATACATATAAGCAGATACCACAAAGTTGGTTCCGCGTGCCCCGAAGCGGCTTCATCATAATATAACATCGGTAAAAACCTTGTTTATTTCCCTTTGTCTGTGGTAGTCTGAGAGAGAGAGACGACTCCTTTAGAAGCATGTTGTGTTTGTGGGCCACCGGGGTGGCGAGAAAGGGCGGGGTAACTCACCCAAACTCTTTCTCTTCTAAAACTAACAATTTCTATAGCGTGGCTTATAACAGCATTACAGGTCACAAACATGACGTGACCACAAACCACTCTACAAGGGAAAAAATAGTCCCCTTCACTTTTTTTCTCCAAGAGATAATTAACCTGTGAGAAGAGGCTGAAGAAAAAGATGGCAGGAACTTTCAGAAAGATGTGTGAGCGAGAGAAAGATAACTCATACTTTTCTTTCTTTCTGCCCGTATTATCTGCAGTATATTACAAGCATCGTATAGTTTCCTACGACACCCGTATCCAATCGAACACAAGTTCATGGTGGTCAGATCTTCATTCGCATTGGTGGAGACTGTATTTCCCAACAGAGGCGTAACCTAGCCTAACCTACTCTTACCACCGTGTGGGCGGTGAGACACGTCTCAACTCTCTCAAAGATGAAAAGAATGGCCAGCTGATGGAACATAAAATATAATACTTTGCATTCAAAACAAGGAGACTTGGTCCTCGGCTCTACAGACATTATTGTGCAGGCATTGACTCTCAGAGAAAGGTATATAAAGTGAATTTTGAAAGAAAAATGATGCTAATTTTGTATTGAATGCGTGAAGTGAATTGATTAGTCAGACCAAATATCCTACCTGGCACAGAAAACTATTGTCATTGGATAATGCATAGTGACCGCACTGAGTTCTAAATTAGCGCGTTTCTTGTGAATCTTCCATATTTTTCGGTCCGAGTGTTAAGAGACATTGCAACAGCGCCCGCCTAGACTCCATTCGTGTAGATTATGAATTACACTGGTCACTTGTCAGAAATATATTACAGCGAGCCTTCAGGAAAATTACTTCTTCATTCTGTTATAACGACTTGAAGTAGTACTAACAGCGTTTCTGAGGTACACCTGTCCTTTAGGAAAGTTCATACATTAGGTGCAAAATATTAGAATGGATTCAGTTTTGTTGCACCTTTTGTTTGTAACTATGTAGCTGACTCAACGAAGCAGAGACCTTTTTGATAAGTTAATGTGTTATCAAATAGTCAAGAAATTCACAGTTAGGTATACCCAGGTTCTTTACCGTGTTCGTAAGTGACGGCAGCTAATACCTCTCCTGAGCTACATGAATCCAGTCCATAATCTTCCATCTTATTTCTTTAAGTTACATTTCAGTATAGTGTAGTCGGTATAGCGGCTGGCTACGGGCTGGACGACTGAGAAGTCGGAGTTCGAGTCCCGGTAGGGTCAAGAATTTTCTCTTTTCCGCCTCGTCCAGACCGACCTCCTATCCAATGGATACTGAGGGCTCTTTCCAAAGGGTAAAGCCGCTGGGGCGTGAATGTGACCATTCACTTTCAGCTAGTGCCGAGGTCAAGAAAATTGGGATCTATTCATCCACTACCCCGTACGCCTTCATTACATAATGCTTAATTAGTTAAGCACAGGGACAGTTGCACCTTACTCTGCATTTCAGTATAGCCTCCCACGTACGCCTAGTTCTTTTTAATGGCCTCCTTCCTTCAAGTTCTATTATTACAAGTTTGCTATGTATTTCTATTCGCTCCCGAGCCATGTTAATATACCTGTTATATACTCGTTTACATGTATGCCTCTTCCATTAAGGCTGATTGATTGATTGATTGATCAGTAACTGTCAGAGGGGCATTAAGGCTACCCAACTAAAATATCAGGTACGTACGCATTTATCACGTCCACATGCGTGAAAGTCTTACATATTCCATTTACCCTCCTTGATTCTGAGATCCTTATAATATTTAGCGAATAATGGTACTTTTCATCATACAGTATTCTTCATCCTTCCACTGTTTCGTGTCTCTTGGATCCAGACATTCTCCTGACCGTCGCTACGTGACAAATTCTCATTCTACGTTCTTCCCTTCATGTGAAAGGAAACTTCTACATGAAACAGCCAGTAAATATACAGTTCATCTTCAGATATGTATTTGAAAGAAGAAAAGATAAGATATTATTAACTGAATGGTAGCAAGCACACTAAAAATTTAATCTGGTCAAGAAACAAATGCATATGGTCTCATAGTATAGAGAAATTTGAGATCAACCTCTTAAGAGCGCTACTGGAATACTTAACACGTTATTTCGGAAGTCACAGACAGTAGTAACAGGTTGTTAACATTCTAACTCCATCTAGCTGAGCCCTTCTTGAAAAACTGCCAGTTATGCATCTATTTCCCCAACATTTTATGGAACCCGGAGGTTCAGTACCGTGCTCATAAGAGCCCTCCACTGGTCCCTATCCTCAGACAGATCGATTCAGACCATAGCACCCCATTATATTTCTCGAATATCCATTTTGATATTATCAACACATGTACGTCTAGATCTCTTTCCTTCTGGTCTTCCGACCAAAATTTTATATGCATTCCTCCTTGCCCCCATTCGTGCTCCATATCCTGCCCATCTCACCCTCATTGACTTGATCGTTCTAATATTTTTTTTCGCTAGCTCTATAGCCCCTTTTGACCCTGGCCTCTGATATTTTAGTTTCATGATTACTTTTACAGACGGTAGGACAACTTGGACGAGAGATTAGCTCGTCGCAAGGAATCTACCTAAACACAGGAGAACACAAACACAGAATAAACGCATACACATATCAAACATACATGCTTTGTTTGGGATTCGAACCCACGATACAGGCTTCCGAGAGAGCGAAGACGGTACATGCCTCAGTCCGTGACTGACATTCTAATAATACTTGGCGAAAAGTACAGGAAAACAAGTCTTAACGTTATATACAACGATATTATATAGATACATAATATATTCACTGACAAGACATCATGGCGAATTGGATAACAAACTTGATATAGTATTCTAGAGATTTCTCCAAAAATATCTTCCCGGAGACGGACTTTACAGAGAGATATTTTATGGCCTTCCTCAGTCCCTCCAAGAAATGTCGGAAGAGTACGTCAAAGTAAACCGCCTCCTCTTCTTACCACTTCCTTTCGAATTCATTATTTACTAATCGTCTTAATACTTTGCGGATTTTCTGAGAGCCCATTTACATCAATTAATTACTCTTTAATGGAAAAAGAGAAGCATAATAAATTGATGTCGAACCGAGAATGCCAGTCTCCAAGTGGATATTCTGGCAGCGTTTTGTACTCGAAAACATTCACCATTTGTATGGAGACAGCCATACACGTATCTCTTCAACATCAAAACATCAAACGGCGCTTAGTAATTAGAACCGTGCTATGCAGTACATAGGAAGACAGAAATCAACCACTGGCTATTCACTCAAACCCCCAGATGTTACTCTTTTCATCTGGATATACACCATTCTACAGAGACGAATCACAACATAGGCTTTCAGAGGGATTTACTCTTTTATTCCAATGCAGTTCTTCATCTCATTGAATGGAAGCCGGCAGATTACAGATGAAATCTTAATTATGCTGAAAACCTTTAGCAGATCACAGGCCATGTTGCCGCTCCTAATCCTGTAATGCTCCAGCATTGACTGTTTGTCCTCTGTCACTGCAGCAGCTTGTCTAATAATATAATGGCAGGGTAGCACCCCCCTCAAATCCTGATGATGATACTGCGCTGGTGATTTCAAAGGACTCGGACAAATGCGTTTAGAGAGCGTATACACAAGTCTCGCTTCCTACAGTGGGAACTGGACACGGTAAACTTCACTGTAGCATGAGCCAGTCTGGTTTCATTTCCTAGTTGGCAGTTTTATGTAAGAAATAGTGTTTGTCGGAATAAGTTTTGTAGTAAGAGAATAAAACCATTCTGGCACAGAACAAGAAAGCGTGGGATGCTTCAGCCCCGATATGAGAAAAAGAAAAGAATGGAAATATATCAACATAAAATACTAATGTGAAGAAGGGGGAGGAGGCAACAAGAAGCTACATAAAACTGAAAAATGATGAATTTAAAAATTGTAGTATTCACCAGATATTACTAAGAATATTATTATATTATTATATTTCACAAATCGCTATCACACAAAAAGTATTCGTGTCAGTCACGGTTTCACTGCGCTGCTTGGTAACGTCTTCTAACAGCGGACATTCCACTACTTCCGGGCTCACGCAGGGTGACGACGATCTCACGCCAACTTCCTACTGTTCTAACTGCAGTCTCAGGACTCTGTCGTAATGGCAGCTGCTTCTCGTTATATAGCCTGGGCACGTACAGCACAGAAAACACCGTTTCTAAGAGTCTGCAATTCTTACATGGCGTCCCTATCGGCATAGACCTTATAGAAAACCGCTTCCAATTGTTACTCCATCGTTGCGTGTTACATAACCGTTATATAGCAATGGCTATTTCTCTGCCTCCACAGTTCTTGCTTTGGGAAAATATGCCACATTACATTCAGTTTTAATGTAAGCGGAAGGTTCATACACTCTTTAAGAACCCACTTGAACTCCACTGTGAAACTGAGGCATGTGTTTGTGTATGTATATATATACGTCTGAACGTCGTAAAGGATTCCAAATTCTGGAATCCCCTCGTTGGTGTCTCAACCTTATTGTGGTGAGGGGGTTTGAATATGCCAAGGACCCTGAGAGCTATACCAGCGGTAGCGTAGCTACTGGCAGGGCCTCCCTTGCTGGACAGGTCAAAGGGTAGGCATCAGACGAAGAGAGACACCAAAAACCAAAAACTGATGCCGGAAGCAGCGTCATCAGTAGCGACTTGAAGCACAGAGCAAATGATGCTCGAGATGGTTCAAGTTCGTATAGCAACAGGCGTGACCAGAGTGGTTTGAACGGCTGCTGTACTGCGATGTGGAAAGCAAATGGAAAAACTACCACATTATCACTTTTCCTGGATAGTCTCTTTCCAAAAACAGAGATACCATATATGCGAGATGTTTCCTCTGGTGACAAAACAAACCGGAGGGGCGGATAGAAATGACCAGAAGACGAGGAAGAAGACGTAAGAAGATGACTTTTGGGACAGAAGAGGATATTTCTATTTGAAGGAGAAAGCTCGAGATCGCATTAAGTGGAGGAACTGCTTTGGAAGAGACTGTGGCCCTGTCGTCTGACAGATTACTGATGATGATGATTCTGGGATATAA
The DNA here is from genome assembly GCF_002891405.2 of Cryptotermes secundus. Lineage (NCBI taxonomy): Eukaryota > Metazoa > Arthropoda > Insecta > Blattodea > Kalotermitidae > Cryptotermes > Cryptotermes secundus. The sequence continues at coordinate 1,090,106 of NW_019722422.1, read as the reverse complement.
CACTGTGTTCCAATGAACGTGAACCGACGTCTCGGAGGAACGCATCGCTAGTTTCTTTCCTGACTTACCTTTCGCCTTCGAAGATGGGAGCGACATATTCTTCTGAGGGGTTCAGCTTCATCGGACAGCATGATATCTCACAGAACTGAACTTTTCGTGTTCACTGCCGTAAGAATCTCTCACGTTTCAAGTATTCAAACGATCGTCGCAGTTGAAGGGTTAGAATTGCTTCTTTGAATTCATGAGGTCACGGATTCGGTTCTCTGCTATCCTGACTGGGTCTATGGTAATTTCAATTGATGTCTTCAATCTATCAATTCATTTGACGTCACATGCTTGTTATTTAACGAAGCTACGAGTATATAGCCTCGATCATAGGATGACGAGTGAAGATGGAACAGTTGGTGTGAGGTGAATCGGCAGAGGAGGCAGAGGTACTCTGAAAAAATCCTGCTGTATTGCCAATTTATCCACCACAAATCCTACATGAACTAACCCGGGATCGAACCCGGGTTGTTGCGGTAGGAATTCGGCGACTAACCGCCTGAGCTGTAGGTACTGCCGACTGACGCCATGTAAGCTGTTCGGTTACAACAAAGTTAAAGTTGTCCCTGTGCTCAACTAATTAAGCACCACGCCATGAAGACGTATGGGTGGTTGGATGTATAGATCCACATTTTCATGGCCTCGGCACTAGCTGGAGGTGAGTTGTCAGCTTCACAACCCTGCCTCTTTACACCCGGTACCCATGTGAATGATGAAATGATTCGAACCGTCTCGTATATAGTCATTTACCGTAAGTACCTAGAATGAGCAAATTATGGCATCGACATCCTCTTTAAATTAAATGAAAATTATCATAATATTGCGTGGAATCAACTGAGTGTTTAGGGAGCTGAAGCCAAGATATGATATGTACAGTGCACTTGTCTGACTACAACTGTTATCGGCAGAGTAAATGAACAAAGGTTGTACAAAATCTATGGGAATATTTCTATTACTACTCATCCTATTTGGATGGAATTTAAACATATTTCAATCCTGAATTAAATACATTGATCAGACAATAAATCACACTTCCTGCTTCCTCAGCTATCATGGATCAGGTCCTTATAATTATTTATAAACATTTGAATACTCGTACCTAGACATCTAAACAGGATATCGGCCCCTTACAAGATCTTTCACTCCCAGTGTCTATGGAGCCCGTGGCTGTACGATTTTTTTGAAATCAATTATCAATTCTGCTGCAACAGTGAAACAATCGAATGGAGAAGATGCATGGACAATTTCCTGTTACCTGTATGGAACCCATCTGGAATATTTTGAATTATTAATGGGAGGAACGTATTTATATTTTGCTGAATAAAATGCAGTTAAGAGAACACACTAATCTATTCTGAGCATATACTGACATGCTATAACCTTATGCGGAATTGGTGTCCACTTCTTTCACTTACAAGTCTCCCTGCTTGGTTGTTATGGAGGTTGATTCGAGACTGGATGTCTCCTGCCTTTTCTCTTGAGTCGAGGAACGATTTTGAGAAGTCGATGCCGAAGTCCAGGTTGTGGGAGCAACCTCCCCACTTCCACCTGCTAGCACTCCTAGTTCTCTGTTGTGGGGGCATGTTGAGACCCCTGGTGCTCTTGCTGCCCAGACGGAACCCCGGCCGGTGCCTGCCTGCCGCCCGGTAGCTCGCTGGGTCGCACCCACAGGCGACGAGCTTACCCATGCTGCACGCTCTTGCGACGCTGTGCGCCACCCCAGCCGACGAGATGGCGTAGGCAAAGGCCGATTCACGGTAACCTGACAAACATAAACTGCACGTTTAGTTACACTGTTCAGTTGCTTATCTGGCACTATGAATGTCCGTGTAAGTTTGCTTCTTCCAATTAGGTACACTCTTAACCGGAAGGTAAAAGCTAAGTTACAAGTGTTACGCAACATGGCCATAAGAAGATACTGGAACATAAGAGAGATGCATTAATCTGGATGAAAGTATATAAGGGCGAACATGTTTTTTTTTTAATTCGCTTAATGGGGGTGGAGTTCAGCTGGGTCCCTTCGGCACGGCGGCCACTGATTGGCATATTGTAGCCTGCCCCGGGTGAGTATGATGATGGAGAATTTGGTGGAATGAAGATTGGCAGGGTATATCGAAGTACTCGGAGAAAACCCGCCCCAGCGCCATTTTGTCCACCACAAATCCCACTTGACGGGAACCGGATTCGAACCCGGGCCGCCGCGATGGGAAGCCAACGACTAACCGCTTCAGCCATGGCGCGGCCATCAGGGCGAACCTTAGTCTTGTCATGGCTTTCTTAGGGTAGATCTTACGTTACTTTAAGTCAGATAGATGACTGGGAAGATGGGAGGATAATAAGAGGCTCTATGAGAACCTCCGGAAGTGGTTTCTGACACCCGTTTTATATTCTTTTTAAATGTTTCAATCTGAATAAGGGAGAATAAGATTGACGGAACTTGTAACACGCACAAGAGAAACAAGAACTCTATAAGCCGTTTTAGTCGCCAACCCTAATGTCAACGAACGTTCTTGGAGACCTAGGTATAGGCAATAAGAAAATATGACAATAAGTTCTGGGAAGACATAATCGCCTGCTTTACTTTGATAAGAAGCGGACCGCATAGAAAACTAAAAATTAAAATGTATATCAAAATTACTTTATTTTTCAAACACAATGATGTTTAAATTGTCCAACACATTTTTTCAGAAGACTGTACTTTTCATAATTAGTTAAGTGAGAACCTCCAATCCAGCAACAGTTTCAAACGTGTTTCTATAGACAGCACACATAGCTAGAAGGCCGACCAATACGTAATGAAAGAGAGGCCAACTTCATATGATTTAAATACATTTTTTCAGGCTCCGTTTTCTTAAGAAAGTTAAAAACTTCTTATACATATTTCAGTTTTTAGTTTATTGTGGTATTTGTTTCAAATGTATCGGAAACTTTTAAAACAGGTTGGTCGGATTGCTTAGGTCTACCACAACCAAACACAATTAACAGATACACGCCATGTCTATGAACATTACTTTCCTGATTGAATGGGGAAAGGACCGATAACATATCAATGTATAATTTAACGCAAAGGTTAGTAATCTTAAAACTGTGTTGTTACAAAACCAAATTACTGTTAAATACCAGAACCCCAGGCATGATAGACACTGTACCTCTTAGTAATATCACATACAGTAGACACTATACGGACACTGTGACCCTTCCCTGGCCTACTGGTACCTTTCTGCGTGTGTCTTCCCTATTCTATATATTCTAGAATGGAACGCATCTGTAATATACATAGCATATTCAGGGGTGAGTTGAAGGCGCAACAGTGGTATTTATTGCTATGCATGCCACCACAGCACTTGGTATAAGGGTGAGAATGTAACAGCCTTAACACCTCGGGACATGAGATGCAAAAAAAAAAATTCTAAATTGATGGTTGGGCTTCCTTTCTTTCTTTCCCGCCTTATTGTGACGTAGGTGTTGATGCTATGCGAGTGGGATGTCCCTCAGCCGTACCAACTTTATATAGTCTTCCTCTTATACAGGCCGTCCAGTTGTAGATGGAGTCAGAATTGCAGGAACATGTGTAACTGCCACAACACTGTTCTTTTCCGCAAACAGTGTTTCCTCGATTTAACGAACTAATTTCGGGGGAAGGCGTGTCAGATATTGCCAAATGTCCGTATTCCTCACAAGCACTTGTGGCGGATACCCACGAATCCAATTTTTCAATCAGTTCCAACTTTTGTTTTACTTTTAAATTTATCCCTTTTCACTATTTATCCCTGTTATATTAATTACAAAAAATGTTTGTGACAGAACAAACCAGACAAACGTCTATGGCAATTACTGGTTTGGTGCTGCAGAGCTTAGAAAAGCACAACTTGGATGTAAATTATGTGTCTTCTTATTGTGCACACAATGCCAATGTGAACTATGGAAAAACACATTCCGTATATCAGTTGCTGCGAAGTAAAAACCCAAATTTACTTAAAGCTATTGCTCTAATCATGTCACACATAACACAATTAAGTTTGCAATTGACAGATTAGATGATGATGTTGAAAGTGTAGTCTTAAAGATATATAATCACTTCTCTGTGTCTGCCAAAAGAAGAGAAGGGTTAAAATCATTCTTTGAATTTCTGAATTTGGAGTGGACTGAGATTTTGAGGCATGTTCCAACTAGGTGGCTGTCATTAACATCAGCCATTTCTCGACTGCTTCAGAACTGGGAAGCAATGAAAGGTTACTTCAATAGTATTCCCAACTGTCCAAAATTATTATCTAACATTTTCATGAAAGATGACCCAGAGGAAGCAGTGTTGCCTGAAATCTACTTTAATTTCTTAAGTAATATTGGAAGTCAGCTGGAAATGGTAGATAAAACACTGGAAAGGTCTGACTTAAGTGTACTGGAGACTTACAAACAAATTAAACTTCTCAGTTCTAAAATCCAGCAAAGAAGGAAGACAAATTTTTGGTAGCAAAGCAAAAGAACTCATTAATGGATTGTTATGCCATTACAGAAAAATGTTACTGAAGACCTGAACAGCTTCGAGAGCAATATGCTTCAATATCTGCAAGAAAGATATGATGTGACAGATGACAATCCCTATGCATCTCTTGCAGCATTTTCTCTACAGGAAGGGATTGAGTTCAAAGATTTTGAAAAAGCCATAGAAGTGTTTCAGCTAAGTGAAAATGTTTGCATTGATGACCTGTACGAGGAGTTCAGCAGCCATCGAGATTACCTCTGCAACAGTGTGAACAGATATGGTGATTATGTAGCACACTGGCTTACAGTTCTTTCTTCAGTACCTGAGCATGATGTACCAAATATTTCTAGAGTGGTAGGATTTTTGTTTAGCATCTCTGGCTCAAATGCTTTTGTGGAGCAAATCTTTTCATTCATGAAAAGTAAGTGGAGTACCACAAGAAACAGATGCTCAACAGAGTTAATCAAGGCAGAACTCCAGGTAACAGTGAACTATGAAGCAAGTCCTGTTCAGAATTTTATAAATTTTCAAAGGGTGATGTTCAATTATTAAAAAGTGCTAAGAGTTCAGTGAAATAAAATTAACAGAATTTGATCGACCAGCCTTTGAAAATTATAAATATGTAGTATTTAATATTTGTGTGTTCTACAAATGTGTGCTAGGTAATATTTTGTGCATTCTATAAATATGTAACAGGGCTACGTAATATTTGTTTTGTTCTATAAATGTGTAGTAGGCGTATGTAATACAGATGTGTAGTAGAATTTTGTAAGTTATGTAGTATGTTGAGTATGTATATTTTATAGCCGATAAGTTGTGAAAAATGTCGTTATAAACAAGCAACGAGACATCACTCCTTTTTTTATTTTACAAAATCTGGCAACCCTACATGCAGTACACATCAATCACATTATTACGGGGAAGTACCGACATATCTACCGGATAACAACGGGGAAGTACCGAAGAATTTTGTTCGTTAAATCCGAAATCAGCTAAATCGAGGATTTACTGTACCTCGTACTTCTTTTACTTTCCCTTCCTTCTTTCCAGGTACGTTCATTTTCACCTTTTACTTCTTACTCAGGTTTTCCTACTTATTTCATCTCCTTCAGTTCTCCTTCTTACTTCCTTTTCTTATTTTTATTTTTCCTCTAATTTCGAATTACGTGACAAGAAACTGATAATTTTCGTATCAACACAACTGCAGTTGCCATTCAGAACTGCAAGATGATAATGAAATGTTCCTCCCTTTTTAAGTGTCATTGATAATCTGTTATATTCACTTCTTAAATGTGTGAAATTCATATAACGGTATAGTGTACAATCAATTTACAGAGCAGACAGAGAAACGAGATTATGTGTTTTCTCTCCAAGTATACCTCCGTTTTATATGCTCTACCCAAAGAATGCATAAAAGCACTTCTTTTCTTCAAATCATTCCAATAATTTCAAACATCATAACCATAAGTTATCAAACCATATTTAAAAAAATTCGCAACACTGACGTACATGCATAAGTAAGATTTTCTGAACATGAATTATTTCTTAATTTACAGCACAGTCTTTGAATACCACAAGGTTATGAATTCGAAATTAACATCCTGTCATATTCTTAGATACATAGTGCACCATTGAATGGGACAAATTTTCACAGCGTGGCGCGAGCCACCATCTTGTATTCACTTTTCTTCTAGCTTCTGTCCATGGGTAACATCCAGATATATAGTCTACCTGAAGTGACTTATGGGAATCGCTGATACATTCGATAGTATGACAGTGCTGCTAGATGAAACTTGCTGATCAGACACAAGTCACAGTGCTACAAGAAGCTGCGCGCATGCGTGCTTCCTCATGCGGATTGATGAGTATTATACGGCCTCTTGCAGAAGCAGGCCACGTCCACGTAATTTTACCCGATCATCTGTTCCATGATATCTTTTGCAGGCTTACGTACCTAATATGTAAAGCTATCCCTATAGCAGGTCATAGAGGCCCATAGAGTTGTGAGACTTTGAGGGTCCCACATTATCTAGACAGTCGGCCCACAGATGGCAGTAAGGTTGTCAGCCTTACGCGGCCGGCCGCCCTTTACACCCCAGAGAGATTCCTGATACTCATTTCTGTTAGAGGCTGATTAGACACCAATGTAATAGCTCTAATTTTGCTCCTTATGAAATTTTAAGAATTTCCCAGCATTTTATGGAACCCAAAGTTTCGTTGCCATGTTCACAAGAGCCATCCACTGGTCCCTATCCCGAGCCAGATCAATCAAGTCCATAACATCCCATCCTATCTCTCTAAGATCCATTTTAATATTGTCCGCCCACCTACGCCTTGGTCTTCCCTGTAGTCTCTTTCCTTCTGGCTTTCCCACCAATATCCTATATACATTCCTCGTCTCCCCCATTCGTGCTATATGACCTGCCCACCTCATCCTCCTTGACTTGATCATTCTAATTATACTTGGAGAAGAGAACAAGTTATGAAGCTCCTCATTGTGCAGTTTTCTCAAACATCCTGTCACTTCATCTCTCTTCGGTCCAAATATTGTCCTCAACACCCTGTTCTCGAATACCCTCAGTCTATGTTCCTCCCTTAATGTCAGAGACCAAGTTTCACCCCCATACAGAACCACAGGCAAATTGTAAAACTATCCCTGTAACAGGCCGTGAAGGCCCATGAGGTTGTGAGACGTTGAGGGTCCCACATTATCTAGACAATTGGCTCAAAGATGGCGGTAAGGTTGTCAGCCCTACGCGGCGGCAGCGCTTTACTCCACAGGAAAATTATTTACTTAATTCCTGGCACTCCTTGCTGTTAGGGGCTGAGTCAATCCCAAGGCCACAGTGCGGCCGGAAGGATTAGGTCAATTGAAAAAATCCAATGACCTCATCGGGACTTGAACCCGCGACCTTCCGGCTTGTAGCATAGTGCCTGGACCAACTACGCTACCACGTGCCCCCATTTTAAAGTATTGGATTATAGTAATTTGAATTGTTTAATATTTATCTCTTAACTAAATTTACAGATACTTAGTCAAATAATATATATTTCTTATAAAAGAATCAATTAATCTATTTAACAGAAATAAGTATACTAGGTATTGTCACGTGTATGGACACGTGATAATCATTCATTAGCAAAGAGAATATAATCATTAAGATATCTGATAAATAGCTGAGTCACAGCAAGTTAGAATATCTAGATGACTGAGGAAAAGAGCGTAAGTAACGACATTGCAAATAATTAACTGTGTGAAATACATCTTATCTTTGAATTTCTCTACGCTTCAGCCTACTGAATGTGGGGTGGGTAAACAACAGTGTGAATTTACAGCAGTTAAGAAAATTGAAATGTTATATGATTAATTGCTTAATTAGTATCAGTCCAGCGCTCTGACACGCAACTAAAGCGCACTGCTGCCGAGGAAACAGTTTTGAAATAGAAGACACCGACAAATGAAAGGCGCGTGACCTCATCTGTGCTCCTTAAAGAGTATCGTCAGCCGCAAAAGTTTATACATTTACTCCGAACCTGAAATCTAGTTAAGTAAACAGTGGCTAAACAGACTGACTAAAACAAATTCTGAGCATTGTTCTTTCATTATAAGCAAATTAAACACACATTTAAATATCAAATGTGTTTATGTTAGTAACTTACTTACTTACTCATGGAGCTGAGCCCTTCTGGAGGAAGCGCCAATTCTGCAGCTACTCAAGAATTTCCCATCATTTTATGGAACCCGAAGGTTCATCACCGTGTTCACAAGAGCCCTCCACTGGTTCCTATCCTGAGCCATCCCATCCTCTCTCTCTAAGATCCATTCTAATATTGTCCACCCACTTACGCCTTGGTCTTCCCTGTGATCTCTTTCCTTCTGGTTTTCCCACCAATATCCTGTTCGCATTCCTCGTCTCTCCCATTCTGCTACATGACCTGCCCACCTCATCCTCCTTGACTTGATCATTCTAATTATACTTGGAGAAGAGTACAAGTTATGAAGCTCCTCATTATGCAGTTTTCTCCAACCTCCTGTGATTTCTTCTCTCTTCGGTCCAAATATTCTCCTCAACACCCTGTTCTCAATCACCCTCAGTCAATGGGTATGTTCCTCTGTGCTTATCCTTAAGAGCACAAATTATTTCTAATTCATCTTATAGTCCAAATCTCTGGAAATAAAAGTTAAGAAAATCATAATATCATAAAATTTTGGAATAAGATCACATTTAAAATAGTTAGAGGTTGATCATTCTGTAAACTGTATCCATTACGTTGGTATATGCATGCTCAGGCACGTACATAAGAGCCACATAAGACAACATAGTCACTCTCACAGACTAGTTACAACACCGGCTCATAAACATGCGTGTTTCTGAACACATGAAACCGAAATCTGCAACAGATGTATAATGTGGACAAACTATAGGCAGCAAATCTTTTGGAAACATCTCGTAATTTAAATATTTGGGTATAAGAATAACTAAGAAATTGTCCGTTTGTCCTGAAGTTTAAAGGAATAAAAAATTCGGGAAAGTCCACTTCAGGAACTGTTAGCATCCTCTCTACTTCCGAAACCACTAAAATAAATATATATAGAAGATCTATATCGGTGGGATTCGTTCTCTGTGGGATGCCGGACCGTGCAGTTTGTTACCAAGGCTTTCGGGACCTGCTGTCTCCGTCCCCATGGCAGACAGAGATAATATATCTTTCGGAGACGATAGTATCTCACTCTCCAACGATACGACATATCACTAGATGTGTTGATGTGATTTACTTTCGGGAGTGCTTGTTTCGAATCTCGACCTGGTCATCAGATAATCCGATTGAGAACTTCATAGCATTCTTCAGTCCCTTCAAGAAAATGCCGGCATTTGACTTATGTTAGGCCACGACCACTTCTTTCCAAACCCATTCCAATAGATTAATTACAAGTCGTCTCCGCATTATCGGTATATCATCATCATCATCATCATCATCAGTAATCTGTCATACGACAGGTCCACAGTCTCTTCCAAAATAATTCCTCCACTTAATGCGATCTAGAGCTTTCTCCTTCAAATGACAGTATCCTCTTCTGTCGGTATATAGTCTGAGATAAATTGTGAAACGTAAAGATATCCCTGTAACAGGCCGTGGAGGCCAGTTGAAGCTCCCATATTTTCTGTACAATCGACTCACAGATGGCGGTGGGTTTGTAAGCTTTACATAGTGCGGTTGGAGAGATTAGGTCAATTGAAAAATCAAATAAACTCATGGGAATCGAGCCCGCGACCTTATGCCTTGTAGCATAGCACATTAACCAACTACGTTACCGCGTGCCTAGAATCTTAAAAAAACCACAGATAATACACTATGCCTTGCCGAAGACCGTAGTCTTACTATTCACTGCCGTGAAAACTTAGTCGTATACATTTTGAAAATATGTGCTAAGGCAATAGAATGGACGTTTGTTAAGTTTCTTATAACTATCTAAACAGCTTAGTACTAGAACTTTAGCGTAAATCCGCCCGTTGGGATGAGTTACCTTCTTAAAATGACTCCCTTCGTGATAATTTGTCTGATTGTTTTATTTTGGGGGTACACTTTGTCATACACCTAAGTCTGCCAAGTGGTCTATCTTTTTTTCGAATATCCGACGAATATTTTTACTCATTTTAAGTTGTTTTCATATTCCCCAAAAACTAAACCGCTAATACTCGTATTATCGGCCGGTGAGTGTTAATTTAACATTAAAAACATAAATTTTCATAACATATCCATTAATTTTTTTTTATTTTTAATTTTTTAAATAGCCATATTTGCGCGTGCTTGTCAGAAATATGGAAAACATCGTAAAGGAGGACAGAGTACAGAACGTCCTTAAGCTGGGAAATGAGTGACGTAAGGGCGGGAACATGAATAACAAATGTCTCTGATGGAGAGTATTGAAATACACAGCTGGGACTGAGATACATGCGTCACACTGCAGCCATTGTGTGTCTGTATTGTACATTCAAAGGATGCAGTCATGAAAATCAATCATTATTTTACTGTCTGAGCAGAGCTTAAAAAATGAAATAGAGAGGGAGAGAAAATCATAGTACTAAATAAAGAAAATCAAATAAGAAAGAAAAGTCATTCAAAACAGTGGAGTGTTGTTGGGGTTATGCGTCTTGTGTGGTGGCATGTTTAAACGACCTATTCTCCGGATAAGGTAGATCTGATGCTGGAGACTCTTGTGAGGATTTATTGCGAAACCTCTCTCAATGCGATCTTGCATAATCAAACAGAAGCAATACCATATATAGCATTCGGCTTCAAAAATTTTTATCGAGCAGTCGAACCATATACGTAGGTACTTGTAGTTCCTCTAGATGTCTATGTGTTCGTGCTGCGTGGCACTGGACGATCGCATAAGCGTATCGATAATCTCTGTTGGCCGTGGGACACGCGCGCAACCTGTGATTCGCGTATTACTGATGTTGTAAATACGTTAAGTAAGCGATTTTCATTCGTCTGTCATCGCTGTCCGTTCCGTAAGCAAGTCTACCTGCCTCGACATTCAAATGGCCACTAAAGTGAGAGTCAAGAGAGTTACGACATACAATTACTTTCTTCTTGGAGAAACTATTGGTTCTTGTTAGAAAAACAAGTCTCGTTCCAACAGTTTGCATCTAGCAACTGCTTCAATGTATGTACCATCAATAAGTCCTGATAAAACTTCTTGTTTATGTTAATTTATTGCAGTCCTTAACAAGAAGTTCTGGTAAGAACTGATCTACATTCATTTAATACAACACGAAACGTATAGCAAACGTGTACAACAATTCTTCTATTGTGTGTGTATTCGTTACCATCTTAACTATTTTACAAAGCCGTTGCCTAGTAACGATCGGAGATACTCGTACACATATAAGCACACATGCTGATAGGAGGGATTCTTTAAATACATTGTTGAGATGGAGTCAGGTGCCATGATATACATACCAAATTTCATAAAGATTGGTTCATGCATTTGAAAGTTGATGGGGGGGGGGAAATTCGCGAACACAGACACATAGACAGGAAGGTGATCTCATAAGCCTACTTTTATTTTTTTCTTCAAAATAAGGAAAGTAGGCTAAATAATACTAAAATTAGTGTCCTTTTACTGTATATGTTTAATGCAGGGCACAATATGACTGTATCCCGTCCGAATTTTGAATGACAGGTTTTCTCATTTGATAGATTTATATGGATTCTTAGTCACAGGCAGCAAATTAATCCTCCATCACATGTTAAGAATATTTATAATGACTTTTTTCCTTTCTGTTAATTCATAGGACATCGAAATCCTCTTAACGTTTTCTTTTTAAAGTAAGAATAGGTTATCAGAGCGGCACATACAATATATCAATGTACGTAAGCTTGAAATTAGGCCGAAACAAACTTCTACGTGTCTCTATCTTCGCGTCGTCAACCGACATCCTCTAAGGATTGATCCCACAGCATAAACAGTTGTCAGAGGTGATCACTGTGTAGTTTTACAAGGCGGCCATATCAACAGAATGTGACTCCGTGTAGTCATAAGCATGGCTGTGAGAATCTTAATTTCATCGCAAAGATAATCGGTGCAAGAGCACTGCATATACTTTCTCATATATCGAGTTTACCGTTATTTTCCTGATAATACCACATACGTAGTTCTATCTGGGAAGAGAGACTTCATAAGCAACTGAAGTTCCATCACAATCTCTCGTGCCATTTTAAAGAAAATCGCAATTTTGTGTTTTATTGCTCCTTTGAAGGTCCTTATTTTGGAGACAGGAAGTTCAGAATCACAGGAAGTCATCCTAGGATGGACAAAATAAGATCCGTTCAGCCGCTAGCAGGGTTCGATAAGTACAGGCATACATACTGTAACGGATTCGTTAAAAGCGTTTCTAGGCAACGGCTCTGTAAGCACGTTCCAACGTGCAGCAATGGAAGATATGTCTCAATGGACGAATGTTATAGCTCGATGCTAGGAAACAGTCAGTGAGCCAATGAACTCTGGCTAGAAATCACGTGACTTGTGTTTTCTGTATTTCCGTGCGGACTCTATATAACCGAAGACCTGTTATAGCTTAGATTAGTGCAGAGCGCAGTGCAGTGCAGTGTAGAGGAGTCCATGAGTGTTTTAAGCTAGGATCCGAGGTTTCCGACTGATTTGAATAAGAATTGGAAAGAAAACTTCATAGTGATTTGGAATGTTAGTTTCTGTGTTGAGGTCTGTTGCCAGGAGACGCCTAATGAAGGCGGAGAATCCTAATGCTTGTGCAAAGATGAACAGTAAATTGTGGAAATCAGCGATAGTGCTGTATTAATTGTAATTAACAGAACTTGTAAATCCTGTTATCCAAACTAGAAACCGTGAATTTTGTCACCCGCACCATGAAGTGACAGGAGGTTGGAGAAAACTGCATAACTTGTACTCTTCTCCAAGTATAATTAGAATGATCAAGTAAAGGAGGATGAGGTGGGCAGGTCATGTAACAGGAATGGGGAGACGAGGAATGCGCATAGGATATTGGTGGGAAAGTAAGAAGGAAAGAGTCCACAGGGAAGACCAAGGCGTAGGTGGGTGAACAATATTAAAATGGATCTTAGAGAGATAGGATGGGATGGTATGGATTGGAGAGATCTGGCTCAGGATAGCGACCAGTGGAGGGCTCATTTGAACACGGTAATTAACCTTCGGGGTCCATAAAATGCTGGGAAATTCTTGAGTAGCTGCAGAATTGGCGACTCCTCCAGAAGGGGTCAGGTCCATGAGTAAGTAAGTAAATAAGTAAGTAAAGTACCACCCTACACGTGACAATACATAGACATATATGTCTTTCCAGAAACCACTTTTCCGCATTCAGGAGAGTTTAAATGGTATAAATCTGTCGAAATCCTAAGATCGATTTTTCTGCAATCGAAATGCTACCTCATATAGGTTACTTAAGGCTCATATAAAGGTTCGGCCACACAGAGCACAACGCTATGTTCTCTACGTACGCTACGTACGTTGTGTACACTCTGCGACGCAGCTAACATAAGGAACATAACGTATGTAGCGTACGGAAGTCTGTGTGGCCAGTCACATTGGCAATAAAGGGAGTTATTTTTCTGTTCGTATAGCGAACATAGCGTACGTAGCGCTCTGTGTGGCCGAACCTTTAGACAGTAAAAGAGTAGAAAGTTAGACACGATAAACGTCAGTCAGAATAGTTAATAGTCTGGTTGAGACTTGAACTGAACACTTCCATGATAAGTTTTTATAGCGTTACCGCCAAGCCAGAGTTTTCAGCCTCCCAGTACTTTAACCAAAATCTATTCGGTAGTCTTGGAGATGAAACACGTTGCCGGCCAGGCATTCTGTTAACCACGACATTGAAATAAGTGTTTTAATGTTTTACTTGAACACTTTGTGCAAAGTGGCACAGAAATGAGGTTTTAAATTTTCGAGCAATGAAAAGAGAGCGGTGTAATCAATTTTACATTTCTTCTAAACGTTCAGTCTCAACAACTGAATAGTATAACAAAAGAAATCCAGCGTCTGGCTCCTTTTAATCACACGAATGAATTAATGGTTTGCTATCCTGTGGTATAGGCATTTAGGCTCCACAGCGTTGCGAATTGATGCGCTTCTTGGCGTAGCCGCTATTGTGAGAGGGTACACAGCACAAAGTAGTTGAGTAATTAAAATCTTGCAGTCATTTGTCGTCAAGAAGAGGGCACGCACCAAGTTTTTATTGGCTGGCATCTGTATTCTGATCTGTGACGTCAGCTAACTCGTGTCCATTCCTTGTTAGGAGAGCGACAGACTGGCTGCAGCACAAACACGCGGGAAATGCAGCTCATGTAAATACACTACATACACTACAATTGAATAGAGACACGCGAATTTTATTTACGGCCATACAATAACTCATACAGATGAAGCGATTTAACAAAGAAAAAACAAACATGACGCTAGTTCTCAGGTCAGGAAGACATTTTGAGTAAACAAATGACGAAGTGACAAGTTACTGACATGATTTTTATCGTGTTTTCATATGAAATTAATCTCTGTTTCCAAAAGCAGTGCTCGGAATGTAGAAAGGTACGACTCATGATTACATTTTTTCATCAAACTCGCCCTTTCTTACTTCAAGGCTTGTGTCGATTCATATTTACCCTTGTGAGAAAATAGCGTGGAGTTAAAAACATTTCCGTCTGTCTGATTTCATGTCTCAATCTATGACTCTCAGTCCACAAACATTGCTAATATTAAAGCTCGCTGTTGGACACAATCATAAATCAAACTTCTCCAACTTCCATCATTATAATCTAAAAGACATCTTAATCTGCGTCGTGCCATATCTTAAGCCGTTAGTCCCCGGATTCACACTGCTGGAAAAAAAGAGTCAGTCCCCATGTAGTTCACGTGGAATTTGTGGTGGACAAAATGGTATTAGGAGAAGGTTTTCTTCGAGCACTTCCATATTCCCCAGGCAATTATCATCCCAGCCCCTAATGTTCCATGTTCGTGTACCATCAGAGGCTGGTTCAATAGGCCTACTTTAGTCTGGAGTGTCAGAGAACTCAATTTGGCCTCACTCCTAGAACTTAGAGCTATATCTTAATTAATTAATCAATCAATCCAAACTGCTTCACTGCCTTCTATGTGAATATTTTTCAAGGAGGTTTACTCACTAAAATTCTGTACACATGCCTTGTCTCTCCTATGTCTACTGGATAATTATTTGGAAAACATAATATACTGCGCCAATTACTAGGTAATTTTTATCCACGCGAAATACGAATAACTATCAGGTTAATAGAGCGGTATCAGCTCCAGTCGGAGCCAGATCCTAAATTATTGCCCGAGTGCGGATACCTCTACTTGAGATTCCAGATTGTCAGTTTCCTGCAGAAAGAATCTAGATGCACAGTTCACCCATGACCTAAATTGAAAAGTTAAACGAGAGATAACTTTTGTTATTTGTAATGAAGCCGAAGTGCTGCTACTGGAGACCAGGTACAACTACAATTTTACTTAAAATTTATATCATCATCATCAGCAGCAGCAGCAAAAGAACCATGTTCGAGTCACAACCATCCTTAGAAGATTCTGCCAGTTCTGTCTATCTCTTTACTTGAATTATACCATCCCGGTTTCATTAATTTGGATTTAAAAACAATATTTTCTTCTTACGGAGCAAGGCCGACAGCCTTGCGTAGAGGAACAGGTAAATGTATTTATGTCTCCCAGTTACAGGGTGGCCCAACCCGAGAACAGGGTTCACTTTTCTTCGTCTTCTATGACTCGCAGAACTATGGTGGAGGTCCTCTAACACGCCTCCGCACGGGAATCAAAGTTTCGTTTGTACGTCGCCAGTAGGATTCTTGAGCAATGTTACAGTAAGAAGGACAGAAATTGGGGCTTCAGATACACGAGTGAGATGTGTGAGATGCATTCATCTTGTCTCAGAACATGTGTTCAAATGTGGACTTGTGCTTTTTTGGGAACCTCCGAGTCTGTAACGGCCTCCGTGGATTGTGTTATGCATGAACAATTTCTTTCTTTGTAAGTTTTGAGGTTTTCACGGCGATGACTATGAAGAAAGTCGTCTTCTGGGTTTAGGCGCCGTGTATTCTTCGTTTTGGCCGACGTTTCGGAGGAACGTATCGCCTCCATCTTCAGAGCAGTTGAATGGCCAAAACGAAGAATACACGGCGCCTAAACCCCGAAGACGACTTTCTTCAATTTCTTTCTTTGTCGACATCACTTCTTGTTTTACGCGTAAATGTGTTCCTTCAATTAATTGGAAATAATATAGGCTCAAGTTGACTCCTGGTAAAAGGTAAAGTGGACCCTGTGCTTAACTAATTAAGCACTACATCATGAAGATGTATGGGGAGTGGATGTATAGATCCACATTTTCTTGACATCGGTACTATTTGGAGGTGTAGTCAGCTTCACGCCCCGGTCGCTTTTCCCCAGGCAAAGAGCCCCCGGTACGTATTGTATAAGGGGTTGATTAGACCCCAGAGCCGGTCTGGATCACTGGAGAAGTGGAAATTCTTGACCCTACCGGAACTCGAACTCCGACTCCTGACTCCTGATATGACATAAAATTCTTTATTTGAACGTTATTGTGAAATTATTTTAGTAATATACCAGCCGATTTATTTTCTCAGTATGTCATATAATTTAATTTTTACGTTGTAAATATAAGTTACGTCACATCATCTATTTTCTTAAAGTCTTAGTATTCAGTCTTTACAGATCAGGCCCTTTGACCTGTTGCAATTCAGAATTAATTCATTTGTAGGGCTCCTTGGACGCTGGATGGGCCCAACACAGGGCCCCTATCTACGCAGGAAAAAACATAACACAAAAATAAAGCGGACATACATATATCCCTCGAGTGGCATTTAGTGGGGGGTGAGTCCAACTGGGTCCACTCGGCACGGCGGCCACTGATTGGCGTATTGTACCTGCCCCGGGTGATTATGATGATGGAGAATTTGGTGGAATTAAGATTGACATGGGAAACCGAAGTACTCAGAGAAAACTCGCCCCAGCGCCACCTTGTCCACTACAAATCTCACTTGACAAGACCCAGGATCGAACCCGGGCCACCGCGGTGGGAAACCAGCGACTAACCGCTTGAGCTATGGCGCGACCCTTGAGTGACATTCTAACTCAAATTTCCAGTATTCCAGTGGTTGGAGGAAGTAGGTGTTATAGTCTCCACGGTCTCTGTTATAGGTTTATTTACATACTTCTCATATATTTTAGGATTCGAAGACGCGTTAGCTACAATTTCTTGTCCATTTTTTTAAAATCCTGTAATAAAGACACAGATTGTAGCTAATAAATATAAAAGCAAGGAATAACTGTTACGGCTTATTTTTCGTTTTTTGGTGCTTTTCGATGCAGAATTGATTCTGAGACAGCATATATTTAGAGCACAATATACGACTCATTGGACAACAAAACAATTATTTATTTATATTAAAAACAGATGTCCGCACAAGGAGGCTTAACTGAAATAGTATACGCCAGTCGGGATTCACTCCTCTCTTGCACAGGGATATATCTTACGAAAAATACAGTCAAAAGTAGGCCTTATTTAAACCACAGTTTGGGCTATTTTGTTGCTTTGATCATGTCTGCCAACACAACATATATTTTATGTTGTATAAATATATGTAAAATGTCTAATTACAATATAAAATTACATTGCAACATCCCTTGATATAGTATGTACGTATTTTTTTTTCTTTGGCGTTACAGCCCCAATTTGGGCCTAGGCCTACCTCCATGAAACTCTCCGTTTCACTTCGGTTTATTAGATCTTACACATTCGGTAGGACTCCTTGGGCGGGTGATCATCTCGTCTCAAGGCCTCTACCTGTACACAAACACAGAAAAATACACACACACACAAACTAAACATCAATGCCCTGAGTGGGATTCGAACCCACGATCCCGGCTTCCGAGCCAGCGAAGACGGTACATGCATTAGACCGCTCGGCTACCGTGACCGGCATATAGGTATATTAGTTATAGCATAAATACTATACATAAAAAATAGGAATTCCAAAACTATTCAAATAATAATTTCGCTTATCAGGCGGATATTGAAGCTACCCCTCGACATCCGCTTCATATCAAGGTTCTACTGTAACAATACGATTTTTTAAGAACATTATTTTGTTACACTTCATAATAATGTGCTTGGATGTAACGCGTTTTCATTATAGTTTATGCGTTTCGATCTATGTCGATGACAATATTGTTGCTTATATAATATTTCTTTGGTGGATTCCCTCGTATATTTTACCTTACTCGACAACTACTGGAAAGCTGTACAGACGGTTTGTTACAGCAAAATAAAAAAGACACGCGGTTCTGTCTATGGTCACTGCTATGTATTTACTTAATTAAAAAGTCACGCGGTGGGAAGCCGGTATAAGGAAGCCGGTATAGGCAACACGTGTATGAAAACTGGAGCAATTCAAATCCAATTTGCTCACCCGTCACGGGTTCAGAAACATTACCTTGACCACTGCTGCTACATCAGCCTCTAACAAAGCAGAAAGCCCGATCGTTTAAAGCTAAAATAGTTTGTCTTGGTAAGGACGGACAGTTTTGCTATCGCTTCTGATTTTAAATGAGCGCATTACAGAATATTTTTATATAAAAGCTACGTGTTGTATTCGTGTACAGTTCTACACGTTTCCACAGGAGAGAGGAAATCAACTGCAGCACACCAAGATAAGTGAAGTCTGACCTGCTGTATCAATTTCCTTTACATTTACTTTGTTCGAAATTTGAACTAACAAACTAGAATATTTTTTGAATTTAAATGTAAATAAAATTCATTACTACATAATATGAAGCATATTTCTCAAAAAAATAAGATAAAAATATTTCACATAGAACTGCGTTTAATTTCAAAACCTAACTTGCAAAACAGTCTACAACAAGGCTCTCATATGCCGCGCCATAGCTCAAGCGGTTAGGCGCTGGCTTCCCACTGCGGCGGCCCAGGTTCGATCCCGGGTCTGGTCAAGCGGGATTTGTGGTGGACAAAGTGGCGCTGGGGCAGGTTTTCTCCAAGTACTTCGGTTTCCTCTGCCAATCTTCATCCCACCAATTGCTCCACAATCACCCTCACCTATCATCTGGGGCTGCTACAATAGTCCAGAAGTGGCCGCAGTGCAAGGGACTTAGTGCCACCCCACTAGCAATAAAAAAAGGCTCTAATTTTTATATATGAATGAGTTATTATACAGGCCTAGAGCATCTGAGAGGAACGAAATAAAAATTATATTATTATTATTATTATTATTATTACATAAATAATAAAAATTGAATTGAATTATGACTTTGTTCCTTTTATTTTCTGTTCTTCCTAGTATCTATTTTCTTTGCTCGTGCTCACTTTGTCATTGAATTTTGCAGGTATGTAAATGTTGGGCATACACGCAAACAAATATATCATTGAATTATATTATTAGTAGTAGTAACTGGCCACTACACTGACCGAGCGACCGCTGCTTGTCGGCGAAGTTTATTGCCAACTTTTGCGGACAGAGGGTGTCGCGTGGTCAGCGCAACGAATCCCCACGGCCGTTAATTTCGGTTTTCTAGACCGGAGCTGCTATTTCCTTGAAATAGCTCCTCAATTATCATCACGAGGCTGAGTGCACCCCGTTCCAGACACATTACTTCTCAGAAAAATAACCCTGGTATCGAACCCGGAACCTCTGGATCTGTAGCCAGGAACGCTGACCACTAGACCACAGAGGCGGTCGATATAGTTCGCTTGCGGACCAAAATCAGAGAGTAACTGGCCACTGCGCTGTTAAGTTTACACGTAAATAAACACGAATTGATTTGAATTATTATTAGCATTCAAAATATATAATGCATTTTTTGTGTGTTTGTTTCTTTTTCTTCGCACGTGTCCACTTTGTATTTGGCTTTTGGGCTGCTAAATGTGCAGGTAAATAAATAATAATTGAAGTGAACTGTGACATATGTAAAGTGAATAAGACTGGCAATAAATTTTAACATCGATCTTCTGGTTAATTTAGTTAATAGGTACTTACAGTGTTTTATTAGTTTGCGTATTATTCTGTTCTTACGCTTGTCCTGCATCTACTGGGTAGAAAATTATCTTGTACTCTTTTGTACAGAGTGAATCGTATAGAACCGGCCCGATGAATTTGCTAATAATTCCGCAGGTGATGCATATAACCGCTCACAATTACGACATAATAATCCGTGGGCCGTGCTGAGTCCAATGGTGTGCGCATGATCCGGCAAGTGGCAGCCCTTATGCTGCAAGGTCAAGGGCAATGCCGAAATGTGTCTGCAGTGCCCAGGCGACAGTCATGGAGTTCACTGTTGAACAGCGAGTGTTTCTAGTGCCTACTTGAAAACGGCGGACACTTTCAACACCTGCTCTAATCACGGCACACAATCCAAGATAAGATATGTGTAAATTACTTTAATATCTGTATGGTATATTTTATATTACAGCTCATTTCGTCGGGCCGGTTCTATATGAATCACCCTGTATTTGTCCTATGTTGGGACACCGGAATTGTTATGTGTATGTAGGGACACTGTGAGAGCACTATATTATAACGGTAACTCGCCCCGGCCACTTCACCCCCGGGAAAGTACCTCCGGTACACATTGTGTAAGAGGTTGGGTGGATCCCAGAGCTGGATTGGACGACGTGGAGAAGGGGAAATTCTTATCACCCGTCCAAGAAGTCCTACCGTCTGTAAAAACGATGATGAACTGAGAAATGGGCCCTCTGCTCGAAAATGGGAGCGAGAGGAGAGAGATGTGCGATCCATCTCTTTCAAATGTGGCATGCCTACCTATTATAGTTAATTAGTTATTGCCTTCAAAGCGAAAGATAAATACAATTTTTGCATTGTTGTCACCTTATTTTACGTTCTACAAAAATTAACCGAACAGATCGCATATTTTTTTAAGCTCTATAGTCATACATCAATTCGAGGCCTCCTTTCTCCGAGTTCGTAGTTCCGCGGGTCCGCGTCTTTTTACTAAAGATAATCTCAATCTGTCCAGGAAGAACACGCACCATTGGTTATACTTAATTACCTAGTTTCACACAGCTCTATATTCGAAAATCACTGACTTAACGAGAGTTTCTGAAGAACTAACACCCCCTTGTTTTTTGCTAATAGAAAGTAAGAAATTATGCAAAGTAGGCAAGCTGTTCTATTTAATCATGTTTTTTTCCTAATAAATCCAACCATATCATTATTTTGTTTCTGGACATTGTCCATTGTCCTGTTTTTATTTAAGACACACAATGTTTCGGTGTCTGGTTCTGTCTCCGTCTTCAGGTGGAACCTAATCAGTTGGGTCCAAATAATAGAGGTAGTCCCTATCTCCGGACTGGGTCCAACTGAGTAGGTTCAACCTGAAGAAGAAGACGAAATCCAGACTCCGAAACATTGTGTATTTTAAATAAAAACAGGACAACGGATGTCCAGAAACACAATAAGGTTATCGATATAAGATGATCACAGATTTTTAGATTTTACCAGTCATACCAATCAAACTTTTGAACTGCTTGTCTCAGACACAAGAATGATTGCTTGCAGGCTTAGAAGCCCAACACAATTGTAAAGATATCTTCAAATAGATCCTCAGTGAAGAATGAAATCAATAATAATTTATGCTGAGGAAGATATCATTTATTAATTACATCTCTCTGAACGACTTGTAAATGGGGATAAGTTGTACTGTACTGGCGTTTGTGTGTGGGGCTCTAGCATTGCAAAACCAAGGGGAGTCCGTAACTAAGTGCTGTATTAATTCTATTAACTACTCAGGTTGGTGGGCATCCTCCCTCTCTTAATTTTCTGTCAAAAAGAATAGCAGTCTCGTTAGATGTTCATGTTAAGCAGGAGACAGCTGTAGTCTTGCATTTAGCATTTCATTAGGCCAGCCATGTAAATTTGAGTACGGTGTATAATTGAACTTGGACACACCTAATATTATAAATACAGTCTGTGCAGTATATAATTAAGCCGGTCTGCCATTTACACACATTATGCCTTAGGTGAGGGTATTTAAGCAGTACAGGTTACACCTCATCCTCATAATGACTCTCACATAGCGGAATGAGGTTCGAGGAAAAGATGCATTGGACAGAGCAGATGAGGCTTGGCCATAGCTCAAGCGGTTAGTCGCTGGCTTCTCACCGCGGCGTCCCGGGTTCGATCCCGGGTCTGGTCAAGTGGAATTTGTGGTGGATAAAGTGACACTGGGGCGGGTTTTCTCCGAATACTTCGGTTTCCCCTGCCAATCTTCATTCAACCAAATTCTCAATCATCATAATCACCCGGGGCAGGCTACAATAGGCCAATCAGTGGCCGCCGTGCCGAGTGGACCCAGTTAGACTCCACCCCCCCACTAAGCAAATAAAAAAAATTCAAATTGTATATAATTAACATTTATTTGTCATGAAATGTAAAAATTTAAGTTTTGACGTCAGTCTTAAAAATATTTGAGACAGCGCCAATGCGATCATCAAAGTCGTAATGCGCAAAAAAAAAAAAAGGAAATTTTTCCTAATTATCGCTCATTCCAAGTTAATGAAGTCCGAATTTGTGAGGTTTCACTGCACTTCCAACAGCTCGCTTGCTCAGTCTGGTATTTGTTTTAACATTACATGTGCCAAGTAACAGTGAATTTCCTCAGCATTTGCTCTTACGGCCCAGTCCTGTACTGTTTGAATGTCCGGCAAATTTAACGACTCTGCTTCAGTTGCAATTGTTTAGTGGGTTGAGTGAAAATGAAAAGACTACGAATCTGTAAGTATCTGCAAAGATGTGGTTGTGTTCTATTTGAGGTATGTTCCAGCATTCAACAGATATGTAAGATTTGAGGCTTTCACGGCGGTGACTATGAAGAAAGCAGTCTTCTGGGATTTGGCACCGTGTATATGTGGTGTTAACCGACGTTTNAAGACTACGAATCCATAAGTATCTGCAAAGATGTGGTTGTGTTCTATTTGAGGTATGTTCCAGCATTCAACAGATAATATGAATATGACTAGCTGGATGCCCGACTAAATTGGTACTAGTTACGTCCCTATAAATTTAAGCGTTGCCGCTGTACCGTCCTGTTTATTCCAAACTACATACTCATCTGATACAGCTTAGCAGTCTGCGTTCCCCTGTGGCCCCATGGGGCAGTCCGCCCCCTGAGAAGTGCGTAGTCTCTCAGATAGAGAACAAATTCCCCATCCTGGAACCCAAAGGTGTATAACCATGTTTACACATGACAATTACTTACTCTGTCCTAAACCACATGAATCTAGCGGACGCAATCACAACATACTCCTTTAAAGATCCACATTAATGTTATCTTCCCACCTGCAACTTTCCTGTCAAGTTATCTCTTTCCTTTAGATTTTTAGATTGTTTCCTTATGCACTTGTCATTTGCCTCCGTCCCTGCCACATGCTCAGTTCCTGGTTTCTTCTTTGATTTTATCTCCCTTATAGGCCCTAATGGCCGGTCACGGTAGCCGAGCGGTCTAAGGCATGTACCGTCTTCGCTCGCTTGCAAACCGGGGTCGTGGGTTCGAATCCCACTCAAGGCACGGATGTTTAGTTTGTGTGTGTGCGTTTTTCTGTGTTTGTGTACAGGTAGAGGCCTTGCGATGAGCTGATCACCCGCCCAAGGAGTCCTACCGAATGTGTAAGATCCAGACAAGAAAAAACCGAAGTGAACGGAGAAGTTCATGGATGTAGGCCTAGGCCCACTGGGGCTATAGTGCCAAGGAAAAAAAATAGGCCCTAATATAGGAA
The DNA here is from genome assembly GCF_002891405.2 of Cryptotermes secundus. Classification (NCBI taxonomy): domain Eukaryota; kingdom Metazoa; phylum Arthropoda; class Insecta; order Blattodea; family Kalotermitidae; genus Cryptotermes; species Cryptotermes secundus. Next base: position 1,066,226 of record NW_019722422.1, on the reverse strand, counting down.
AGATTACAAATTAATAAGCTTCACATTATGTAATCTTCTTCATCGTCTTATTCCTTTCATATTTGGTCCAAATATTCTCCTCAACACGGTCTCAAAGAGCGTAGATCTATGTTCTTTGTCACTCGAATTTTATGGATAAATATTTGAATTCCATGTGGGAATTGGTGTTCTCGCAGCGGTGTGTATGAAGGGCTCTATCGTCTGACAACGCCGTATAGTTCGGAAAAATGAACCGAAGTTCTCTCTTTCATCTTCATGATCGACGAATATGCCAAAAGGTAATCCACCGTGAAGCAGGCATCAAACAGGCTCTATTCGCTCCCTGTTTCATTGTTGATTCTTATTTTGCCTTCTCCCCGACACTGAAGGTAGAATCAATTTACACCTCCGGTATCTCAGTTGACTTTCACCGGACTATACGGCATTGTATCCCACTCTGGTGGTTTTCTTCCAGAATGCGTGATTCTGACGCCTTTGGTTGCTGTAACCCACATCAGCCCAGTAATTCTTCAAACTTGTGGTACAGCCTGCCTTCTCATACCAGATCCCCTATTGTAAGACACACGCTCCCAGTTCTGACGTCTCATCTAGTTGTCACCGATCTGTAAGATTCTGTACCCTCTCTGGCCCGTATCCATTCTGTCTGCGTGCAAGATTTCACACGTGAAACCCCACCGCTCTGTAATTACTGACCACACAGCGAGCCTGTGAGTACAGTGGACCAGGCGCCTCTTCGCGGTCACACGGATAGCCACACCAAACCTTCGCTTCTATTAAACGGGTCACTGACGTACAGCCTCCTGTTGTATTAAATCTGTGTTATTATTCTTTGTGTTGCTCACCGTGCATCCTCTCATCACTGTCGAAAACAGAGAACCTTAAATTTTCTGTTATCAATGTATTAGGAATAAAAAGTGGTCGTTCGCGAATTGCTAACAGATAAGTTAGCATGTACCAATGTTTTAGTAAGTGACCTTAGTGGAAGGTTGAGTTATCTGAGAACTGTGTTTTAAACTACTAACACTTCATTAAGAAGCTGGATAATAACGTGACTGATTTATTAACACCCTGTCAGTGTTTAAAGCTATGAAACTGACACATCTGTTCATAACGTTGCCTAGAAACGTCTCTAGTATATTCGTCTATCTCGCGGTCGCTGCATAGCAACGACTCTACACTCTGCAATATTTAAGCTGATACTTTTACATCCCAGAAAACTGAATTTGCATTTCTAACTTAAAACAATTAATGATGTTTATGAACATAATAATGAAATGAACCCCACATATTCTGCAGAAGAAATGTCTTCCTATTTAACATTAAAGAGTGATGTACACGTAGTTATCACTGATGTATAAAGAGGTGTGACTAGTGTATACTTTCTGTTACTATTTTGAAGCTTTTGACGTAATGTTGCCGCCTCGCGGGCACGCAAATATAAATTCAATACCAGTACGGGGGTAATTTAAATTAAGACATAAGGGCCTTAGTGTACCTCTATCTACCACTAAACGTTATTGCTTTGTTGAATTTATGTCAATATTTTTGTTATTTTGTGGCGCACTTTGGCTAATGGTTCGGGATTTTTGTCGTTATTTTGAGTGACTACAAAATTTAGTACGAAGGACATTTGCGTTTAATGCAATTGTCAGAAAAAACGTTGAGGAACACAAAACAATCCTGTCCTCAAAGATCAAAATATGACGAATGCGAGAGAAGAATACAGATACTCTTGGAATGATGAAACGTCGAGTGCAAAAGTGAGTTTAACATAAAATACAGAGAAGAGCATAGTCTGCATGCTACATGCCCTGGGCTGGATTTTAAGCCACTGGTCTTAAGGTTCGGCCACACAGAGCGCTACGCTATGTTCGCTACGTACGCTATGTACGCTCTGTACACTCTGCGACGCAACTAACTTAGGGGACATAGCGTACGTAGCGTACGGAAGTCTGTGTGGCCAGTCACATTGGCAGTAAAGGGAGATATTTTTCTGTACGTATAGCGAACATAGCATACGTAGCGCTCTGTGTGGCCGAAACTTTAGAGTTCGAAAAGTCCAAGACATTATCCGTCTGACACCGTACGCTCACTAGTGACTGTAGCAGAGAACCTCACTCAAATTAAATTAAGAGCATTTGCATTCAATCCCCTGGTACAAGTGCTTGTTTTCCTCCCCATTCAATGTCTAGGCATATACTGAAATCAACTTTCATGGTATGCATCCTGTTATGTGTTATTTACCGACGGATATAATTTGGGACAGTCACACAACAAACAATCACAAAATAATCAAAATAGACACTATTGTGTCAACATTTTCTTTTATTCATCGTTGGTGGTATCCATACATGTTCCGTGTACGCCTGATGATGACCCAAGTAATGGGTCGAAACACGTAGCGATACCACCAACAGCGAATAAAAACAAATGTTAATACAGTAGTGTCTGTTTTGTTTCTTTTTTATTGTTTGTTGTGCGACTGTCCCGAATATATCTTTTCCTATTTATTTTTTTCTGTGGTGCTACAGCCCCAATTTGGGCCTAGGCCTACCTCCATGAAACTCTCCGTTTCACTTCGGTTTACTAGATCTTACACATTCGGTAGGACTCCTTGGGCGAGTGACCAGCTCGTCGCAAGGCCTCTACCTGTAGACGAACACAGAAAAACGCACACAAACATCCATGCCCTGAGTGGGATTTGAACCCACGATCCCGGCTTCCAAGCGAGCGAAGACAATGCATGCCTTAGACCGCTAGGCTATCGTAACCGGAATATCTTTTCCTATAGTGAAATGTTATTATTACCTTCTGAAAATATATAATCGTGTAGCCGTTGTCATTAAATACGTCATTTGAAAATGTTTGCAGTGTTTTGTTCAGGACCATAATATCCTTTACGTCCTTCAGAGCAGACAATATTATTAAGGAGAGCATTTCCTCTCAAAATGATTCGACGTTCAGTCTTGCAGTGTAGGCAAATATAAAGTGAGAGTTACTTGACGTATACCTCATTAACAAGCTCAGTAATCACTTTGGGGCCGGAACCTGAACAAAAATTGTAAACGACCCTGTACTGAACTGTAAGAAGAACAAAACGTGACACTTATTGTCTAGACGAAAGCTCAGACCCGTCGCAAGAGCGCTATATAGCCGAGTTCAGAGTCAAGTAACCTTGATTAAAGAAGACAATGCTTTAATGTGAATTTTCTTTGTTACCTTCAATTGCCTTGACTGTTTTTCTCCTCTACACCTTTGGTTTTTGTATAACGACTGTTTTCATTATTTCGTCATGCATTTACATCAAAGTAATTTTCTCTTTTCGGTCCTGTGTGAAAAAGAGCATGAAAGGCTGTAGGCGTTCATGATCCCTGCTTGAGTTTCGCTAGCCATATGCCTTCTCGGCTGGTGTTGGGGGTTCACTACTTGTGTGTTCCCCTCTAATGAAATCGGTTTCCGAAACATCACCGACCCATGGAAGCATGGTGTGAAGAAATGAGAAATTTGTAGGTCGTAAATACTCTTACTTCAGTTTTCCATCCAACTATCAACTCCTGTAAAAATCTTAATTGAGCCATTAATGTTGCATTGGGCGCCTTCACAGCTTGAGGGTGGGTCAGTGTCCCAACGTCATTAATCTGTTCAGGATACATCCACGGATGAAGGGCAGAAATGTTATAAATGACTAAGGGTATGGGATGCTCCAGGGAACACTTCTGCAACACAATAGGCATGCGCATGTTTGAGAAACCTACGAGACCTAATCGAGGAGCACGCGGTAGAGTAGTTGGTTGAGGCACTATGCTAGTAGCCGGAAGGTCTCGGGTTCAAGTCCCGATGAGGTCATTGGATTTTTTTCAATTTACCTAATGCTTCCAGCAGCACTATGGCCCTGGGGTCGACTCAGCCTTTAACAGAAATGAGTACCAAGAATTAATTAAATAATTTTCCTGGGGAGTAAAGCGCGGCCGGCGCGTAAGGCTGATAGCCTTACCGTCATCTTTGAGCCGATTGTCTAGATAATGTGGGACCCTCAACCTCTCACAACCCTATGGGCCTTTATGGTCTGTTACAGTGATAGTTTTACTTTTTTTCTTTACGAAGGTTATTCTGAAAATATTTTCCATTTATTTTAGGTTACTAATGTAGGAGCGGGGGAGAGCTCGCGCATGTGAGGTGGCGTCACTCGATTCATTTGCCTTGTAAACCATCACATTGCTGGTCACCTAGTGTTTGTTCTTGTCCCTACAGAGTGAGTATGATGTGTACTGCGCTGGATAATCACGACAGCTGTGAAATTCGCGCTGTTGTCCGCTTTCTTAACGCTAAAAAAATGAGTGGTACGGAAATCCATCGTGAATTATGCGGGGTTTATGGCCAAAATGTAGTGAGACAAGGAACTGTGAGCCAATGGTCTAGAATGTTTGAGGATAAGCGAATAAATGTTCACGATTAAGAACGAAGTGGTCGGCCATCTGTAGTGAGTGGTGATGATGTTCGAAGTGTTGACTAAAAAAAGTTGTGAAAGAGAGGTTTTACAATTTCAGAGCTTTCATGTGAATTTCCACAAATTTCACGCTATCACAATTTTTGCGCCACATGATTTCCGAAAATGCTCACGGGTGCGCACAAAACGCACAACGAGAAAAGTAATTTATTTCTCGCTGCTTGGTTTGTTAACACCACACCGGACGTTACTTTTCAAATATCCCTTGTATCGGGAGACTGAGGTACTTTAACAAAGGAGAAGACTCCATTTTGGGAAGGGTACTTGGTTTATGAGGTCAGTCTGTGTATGTGGTAATTACTAAATTTCGAATTAGTGGACATATCTGATTACATTAGTGAGCTGGGATAGTTCAATCGGTATAGCGACTGGCTACGGGCTGGACGATGGAGGGTTAGGTGTTCGAGTTCCAGTAAGGTCAAGAATTTTCTCTTCTTCACGTCATCCAGACCGGCTCTGGGGCCCACCTAGCCTGCTATCCGACGGGTACCGGGAGCTCTTTCCCCCGGGGGTTAAAGCGGCCGGGATGTGAAGCTGACCACTCACCCCCAAACTAGTGCCGAAGTCAAGAAAATGGATCTATACATCCATTCCCTCATACACCTTCATGGCGTAGTGCTTAATTAGTTAAGTACAGGGACAATTTTATGTTTTTACCTTTATTTGAATACATTTTCATTAGAAAGAAAGGAAGAAAAGACTGGATCATTAGACTAAATTCCCAAGAGTGAAATGCAAAATATTGTGTGAGAATTATTGTCATAGGAATATGTTGAGCCAGCTAGCATTACCTACAATGGCGCTGGTGTTCTAAATCTGAACATGTGGGAATATCAAAGAAATCAGAGAGAAAAGGAACATACCGTTAACTTGAACAAGGTCTCTTTGTAAACAGGTTGAATATTTAACATATGTTTTTGCATGTTGGTGTTCAGCTCTGTTTCATGAAATACCTAAACCTTCATGTCTCTCAGTATATTTGAGAAGCTTATCAATCATTCCTAACAAGATGTATTTATTGTACTCATATTTTGTTCATTCCACAGGTGTTTTCTCTCCCCACGAAGCCTTCCTTTAAATTGTCAGTATCAGGTGGAAAGAATTTCTAATGGAATTAATGACGATGTTCTATGCATTATTACCATTGTTGCACGATGAATTTTTTCAACGAAAATACAAAATAAACTAACATGTTATTCCACAAAGTATACAAATGCTTTTCGGCTTCATAGCGATACTTCGTAAACAACTGTAGCTAGATGTGTGCTGTTCTTCATGAAATACGTTACAGCTGTGTCCAGAGATAACACCTGAAACATGTTTCTTATGTTTACGTTACAGGAATGCAAACACTCATAACTGGCACAGTGACTAACGAGATTTTTTGCTGCTTTGTGAACACCCTGTTTTGAATATATGAAATTATGATTGATATATAAGTTAAGGTTTTCACGGCAATGACTATGAAGAAAGTCATCTTCTGGGATCTGGCGTCGTGTATTCTTGGTTTTAACCGACGTTTCGGAGGAACATATCGCCTCCATCTTCAGGGTAGTTTAGTTGCGTGCGAATACAGATAGCTGTAGCTGCAGCTAGCTAGCTAACTTCATGGAGTAGAGTTTTAGACAAGTAAGTCTCCTTGTAAGTCAAGAACTCCGTACCCTTTCTAGAACCTGAAGGTTCATTACTGTGTTCCCCACAGTGTGATATGCTTGGAAGTATGGCACTAATTTAGTGCGGTTATAGTTGTCGTAGCCTGAAAATACCGGGATGTTACTTTTGTAGTGTTGCAAATGCTCCTACAGTTGTATATTCTTGAAAATTGCATCAGAAAGTAATAGTCTGGGGCTGGGTTCTGACAAGGCCTTTAAAAATCGACAAGTAAACAATACGCGGATTATAATGATTTCTCCAACTGATAATTTTTATTGAATAAATCACTTAACTACTCCGATTATTGTTATCAGAACTCAGCTCCATATTCATGATTCCTCGCATTCACTATACTCGTTCGTTCTACTTTTAATTTTGTTTTATTTTATATAAATATTTCGAAATAAGGGTGATTTACTTTAAACCATGTAGTGATTTCCGACGGGAGCATGCGTTGATTTTCTTTAAGTTTTCTTTACGTTGATGAAATCCGTGTGAAATCGAAGTAGCGTGACGTGATTCGAACAATCGTTAGCAGCTTCGGGCGAGAGACAGAGAAAAACGAGGGGATTTTATAAATAAAGGGAAAGTGGGATGTGAGTACATAAAGAAACAAATCGATTTACGCTTCAATGACGTGGGATAAAAAAGTGAGCACTGTAGGAGGGAGGGGGGAGGGAGGGAAGGAGGGAGGTAGTTACATTTTTGTGCCCTTATTATAGTCGATGAGGCTCTCAGCTGGAGAGAAGAGTAAGAGATTGTAATCGATTATCATTTCTCCGTGCGGACAAATGATTTAAAAGTAGTCACGATATAAAGGAGTCTTAAAAATGTTTTTTTATATATATATTGATACTCATAAATTAGTAAAGGTGGACATCAGAATACTGGCCTTGTGGACGTTACACAAACAAATTGGACGATGTCCGAATGTACAAATTTATATGGACGAAGATTACGTGGAATGTTTCTGATTGTCTACAGAATTTCGAAGTATTGCACCACAGTCATATTTGTTATTGCTGCTTGTGAGAACGTCTAAAAAAATATATAGATATATTTATGAGCCATTACGGAACATAATCTTTCACNAACCAGGGCCATATTGCGGCTGGAAGGATTAGGTGAATTGAAAAATCCACCTCATCGGGTTTCGAGCCCGCGATCTTCCGGCTTGTATAAGACAAATCTCGACAGAATATTTTAGAAATGTCTTATTAAGAAGCATTAATGTCAATCTTATGTAAAAAAATTCCCATTGCCTCCATGTTGGTGGTACTTACGTCAATCTATATCCAAAAGGTGGTTACTCTTATTGATATTAATAAAAATTCTCTACGTTTATAACACTTTTTGGATACGAACATACGGACTAAAACGAAGAAGCACAAGTGGATATCCTCAGTATGTTGTATTGCACACAGCAAAAAAGAACCAAAACTTTAACGTAACAGTTGTACTGTAAGCGCAGTGATTTGGTGTATACACGTTCTTATCGTATTTCTGCTACTATTAAATATTTATATTATAAAATTATTATAAGTATATTTCCAAATATATTATCGTTATTTCTCGGTGGATGTAGACATATTACATATAAATCAAAACATTTCTGACAAAATTTGATCCACACTAAGATTGCAAAACTCATGCTGTTGTTTCATGTCGCATGATGATTTAAATATCTTAGTGCAAAAGAATTATGCTGTAAACTTGTGAAAAAAGACATATGTTGACCCGCCTAAGGTCTTTTATCAGGTACTTTACGGTTATGCTAGTTCTGAAACACTAAATTATTCCAAAATATACTTGGTTCTACGAATGAAAAAACATTTGCGAGACACTATTTGACAGGGAGCTCAATTGAAATAAGGTTTCAAATTTATTCTGTTACACTGAATCTATTAGATGCTTTTCTTAACAATGTTCCATCACTTCAGTCAACATTTCACTCGCTCCTCACTCATACTCACTAATCCACTCACACACTCACTCCTTAAATCATTCACATTTTCACCCACCTAAGCTCCTCACCCACATATTCATCAGCCCATTAAATTACTTTCTCACTCATTGCTGGTTTTTCACCCACCCTCCCACTCTCCCTCTTACTTTCTCAATCACTGACCCACTAGATCACTGTCTTACTAACCCAGTCACTAACTAAAATGACGAGCCTTGACCGAGGATTTTTGTCAGAAAAATTGCTGGTGTCAGTACACAGCGCTGACGGTAGCATGTAGACCCGTTGCTAGGTAATGGCTCGTATACACGCAACAAAGGTACATGTCATGTCCGCGGCGACGTCAAGCAACAATAAGAGGGCTGCAGGAAGAGGTGTTTTCTGTGAGATCCGTGCCTAGAAGCTTTAAGGAGGACAATTAGTTGAGTGAAGCAAACTTGTGAGGAGCAAGTTAGAGGACTGCCGCAGTTCGGTCGTTGTGAGCTGTTGCTGTTAGAAGCTGGTAGCTGAGTCATGGGAACAGTTCGGGAACCCAGAGTAGGAGGAAGGTCCTGCGTTGGAAATAGTTACCGGGCAACGACTGGTGGAGATAAAGCAGACTGAGAAGATTTAGTGGGTGCTGTAGTGAAATGCAAAGTGTGTCAATCAGTGATAACGCTATACTTACTTGTAGATACCATCTGTAAGTGTGTAATAAATTCAGTCATAAATCCAAACCCCGTCTATAGTCACTCATACATGTGTAAATATTGCACTTCCATGTCATCTGTTCTCATTGCAGAACTATCAGTGGTATGTAGGCGGGACTAGATCATGGTTTGCTTTAAGAAACTGTAATAGCTCCCACATCATTACTACCACTCTTCCTGTTCCATCATTGAACTCTCGAACGATACCGGCTATTATGGCTGAGCTTTCCATAGCCTTTCTGAGCCACCTTCGGTATATCACGGTCCCTACTTCCAATCGGACTATTATTACCTAATTTCCTATCTATTCACACGCGTCATTCATATTCATTATCATATATCATATTTGCCATCAGAAACCTGGTTGCTGATTCAATATCGCTACATAACCTACAAGTAGATTAATGCATAGGGCAATACATAAATGTCGTGGTGAACTCAGTCATTGCCGTAATTCTCGCCCTGGATATACAGGCGACTAGTCCAGCCTGGTGACAATTACGTAACCGAAAGCGAATCTGGTGGGACACGCCACGATGGGTAACTGTGTTGAGCCGAATGAGTGATGATTTCCATATAAAACGTTGCGATAGAATGAGCAGTACTCCTCCTTTGCATTTGGGAGATCCTAGTTTCAATTCTCGGCCCAGGAAACCGTTATCCTGACTAAAATTTTTCGTGCTTATCCTCTGTCTCTCCATGCAGATGTCTGAGTTAAACTGTGGCCATATCGACTCCAGTTCATTACTCAGTAGTCACCATAAATGAAGCTATATAGGCCTAGTCTCAGCTACTGAAATCATCACGACATAAAATATTTTCTTTGACAAAAGAAGTTTAAAACTTATATCCTCTAGGAGAGATTCCAAACCGCGACCGTGTGAGTCAAAGTCAAAAGTACTTCACTTCTCACAAAGGCTGGCGGCCGTGAAGCTAGAGGCGTGTAAATAAATTGCATTAGTAATTAAAAAATGTTTTCTGAATTTTTTACATAGTGAAAAATATCCAGTAAGGATACTAAATCGCCTGGGTATTGATATTTCTAGAAGAGGCACAACTGTTCCTTCGCTGTACTTCGCAGATGGTCGGATTGCCATTGACCAAGCATAAAAACACAAGAAAATTACATAACAATAAAACGGAAAATTAAATTGACCATTAAACCCTGAAAGGAGTTTTAAGTTTTTCTTGAGAGGAGATGCGAACAATCCAAGCTATGAAATTAGAAACCACTTCAAATAAATTTTAGAATATAAATATGTCTTTGTCTTCGTTCTTTATTGTATATACTTTGTTTTGCATTGTTCTCTTAATGTACGAGTATAGTCTCTCCTTATCTGTATCAGTGTACGATCTTCTGCCACAGGGTTATCGCCCAATTGCAGTAAAATAATAATAATTATCATGAAAGGAAATTCGTGTGTAGGAAACTATGCAAACACGTAAGACCATAAATTACACGAACTCTCTGCTATGGTACAGACCAATAGGGAAATAGGAAATTGCAATTATATAACAAGCATATTAAATTATATTCAGGTTTCCGGTTAAGATTTTAGAATGACATATGTATTTGACACTGCCTTCCTAAAGATCAGGCTCTGTGAAGCACCTGATCGCCAGATTATGATTATAGAGGTAGATTATGTTGTAGGCAGTAGAAATAATCCAGTAAAGCTTCGTGGACATAAACAGTGTATGCACCGTGACAAGTTGTGTACAGTATTCTAAACTAATTCACTATAACTCATTAACTTACGCATCTCTTGCCCCGCTTTGTGCAACAGAAGATAGAGAAGAAGGCCCAGAATCATCTACTTAAAACAATGGAAAGTGTAAACTTGAACGATCAATTATATGGAAGAATAAGAAAGAGCGTTAGGAACCTGAGAAAAATGCCAATCATTATACGTTTGGGTACTGAAAAGCAAACTAAATTAGTGTTTGTTACAGCTGGAAATAAATCACTAAATTAATAAATAATTCAATAATCTACAGTGTATATACCTTGCGTTTGATTGCTTACGACTGGGGTTGTTGCAGGGGATATTGACGGAAAAATCAACCGTTAATTAAACAAAAATATTAGGATATTTAAGGAGAATGCAGCATATTCTTTTCTTATGAAAGTATTCATTAATTAAGCCTTGTGTATCGGGTCAGACCTGACGGTAAAGAAGGCAGGAACGTAAACTGACAGCTTGTAACTTCTATTAACTCTCACGCTCATCAGTTCAAAGGTGTGTCGAATTTCAGAATGATGTTCCGGGCAAGAAACTGAATGGTCGGCACTTTGCGTTTTGTTGGTAACCCTGTATTCCTTCCGCCGGCATGACCACTACTGTCCTGAGAAAGGGGCACCATGACTATCACACATTATTAAAGGTAGATTCGCCCTACCGCGTGCAAATCATGTCGGTTCTCCATTCTTAAGCACAAGTAACACAGTCTTAAATATTGGAGGGAAAATATTGAAGAGCTTTGAGAGAAATAGACGCATATTAACGTAAGATACGTAAAAATTTTCATCCATTGTTATTACTACATCAAAATTGTTGATAGTTGTATTTCAAAATTTAATAATGAAAGTAAAAGTTCAATATTCTGAAGGACATAGCGTTGGTCTGCTAGGTTATCATTTAATTGAGAGTCTTATAGTATGAATTTTGAAGAGAAAAATTGTATTAATGAAGAGAGTAAGAGAACTGGTTACAGCATTTATGTATTACAGAGCTTTGGAGCATTGTGTCACATCAAAAATATCAAACGCATTTTGCATTTTTTATTTGTTTAGTAGTACATATTCTTAAAATAAACGAATATCGTTTCGGGTATAAAGAAATTCGTTACTTGCTTGCAGGCTGGCTTTACAAACAAGTAATTTATGTCTGTTACTCCAGTGCCATTCCAGTCGCATGACATGCGTACCGAGCGTTATGATCGATCCGGAAGTTCATATGCTCACAACAGATCTATCTCTTTACATACCCCTTCATGCTCCCTCTAACTTCACAGCTATCGCCTTCCTAGAAATTCTCACCTCCTCTCACCTCCCCAAAACAAATTATATGGGAGTTCTTATTTTCTTCTCGTCCTTATCACGTCCTGGGACATCGAAAGTCCTTTAATCTAACTGCACGTGTTTATATATATAGCCAGATTCCTAATTATATAGGGCTATTATAAATGATTTGGTTGACAAGAAATTCATATATTTTCGAAAAGTTTGCAGGTACAAACATGAAACAACTTGAAAACTAGAAGGAAACTCGTTAAGTTTTTGTAGGCGACATTGATTATGACATATCAGCCGCTAGTGGCCCTCCGATCAATGTCAAAGAACAAATAGTTTACCGCTTCCAACTTTAAATAACATTTTTTCCTTGGCACTACAGCCCCAGTGGGCCTAGGCCTACCTCCATGAACTTCTCCGTTCACTTCGGTTTTTTTAGATCTTACACATTCGGTAGGACTCCTTGGGCGGTGATCAGCTCGTCGCAAGGCCTCTACTTGTATAAAAACACAGAAAAACACATACACACAAACTAAACATACATGCCCTGAGTGGGATTCGAGCCCACGATCCCAGTTTCCAAGCCAGCGAAGACAGTACATGCCTCAGACCGCTCGGCTCCCGTGACCGGCATAATATACAAATAGAGAAAGAAATAATGCTGAAGCTGGTAATAAAGAAACAGATGCTGATATATTTGAGGCAATGTCTAACCTGCAGACACCTACTTAGCATGCAGATATTGTATATCTGGCTCGCGTCCCGCGGTTTACAAGTCCATTCCGCGACCCAGGCGTGCGTGCATCTGTCATGTTGATTATTCATGAAGCAGCTGTGCCTTTTTTCTGTGGCGTTATATATCTTATCGTGTTTTATTAATGTTGTGGTAATAATGCGGTTGTTGTATGCCTGCCTTGTTTATGAGTTTCGTGTGGTTACAAAGTTACTTTGTAAATACCATTACTGTGATTGTAGTTACACAATATTAATATAATTTAACTTATTTCGTATGTATTTAGTTTTCTCGGAACAGCAGTCTTGGATGTTTGATCTATTCTTTTTTTTTTTTCCTAATAGAAAGAGTCAGAACCTTGCTATGAAGGTCTGGATTTTGTTGTATGTATACACAGGATCTACCAAAAAGAATGTTAACCTTTTAAATTGCTGTAGTTATGTTAATTATTACCTGAAAATGATTTAATATATTTGAAAACATGGGGAGTTTAGATCTACCATCTGCATTCAAACGTGTTTTTGTTTACTGCCACTAGGCAGCTCTGTAAACGAAAATGGTGACTCCACAACAAAAAGTGTTCTGTGTTCGGCGATTCGCGAAGTCAGAATATGTCATTATTGTGCAACGTGAGGTTCGCAAAAAGATTCAAAGTTATCCACATTGTAAGACAAGCATCCTTTGGTCGTATCGGCAGTTCCAGGAAAAAAGTGCATCTGCAAGGGGAGTAGTCCAGAACGTCCCAGAATATCAGAGAAAAACATGAATCGAATTAGAGGATCTTGTGCACGGAGCCCAGGTAAGTCGCTAAGATGCGGTAGCCGTGAATTAAGCATAAAACAACGGTATAGAGAGGTCTGCTCAAACGATTGGTTATGAAAGCTTACATGCTTCAGTAGCGAACTTCTTGTAAGATTCTATATATACAGCATAAGCCTCGTATGAACAGTTTACTAAATATTTTGATTAATTTGTTCACATTCTGTTTGTTTCCTTTCACCAACGAAGCCGGCCAATTTCAGCAGACACATTTGACATAAGTAGACAAAGTCGGTACTACTGGGTTTTGGGGCTGTGTCCATCATTCTCTTTCCTAAAGATCACAACTTTTGGGAAACTGGATCTTTTTTCCGACCTAAGGTCTGGAAGAGGAATACATCTACTCTGCTGGTTACGTTAGAAAGAGCTGACATTGATCATTGGTCCCAGGTTATCCGTTTCTAATGGGCCCAAGAGGGTCTGTATCTCCCATCCCCTCACCTGAGGACGGAAACAGACAAGTTTGGCAATTTTATGCTTTTAGCTTTCTTGAGATCTGGACAATGACACACCGGGATAGCGTAGTTGCTATAGCAACTTGCTAAGGGGGCTGGGCCATAGCTCAAGAGGTTAGTCGCTGGCTTCCCACCGCGACGACCCGGGTTCGATCCCTAGGTCTGGTCAAGTGGGATTTGTGGTGGACAAAGTGGCGCTAGGGCGGGTTTTCTCCGAGTACTTCGGTTCCCCTGCCAATCTTTATCACACCAAATTCTTCATCATCATAATCACCCGGGGTAGGCTACAATAGGCCAATCAGTGGCCGCCGTGCCGAGTGGACCCAGTTGGACTCCACCCCCCACTAAACGAATTAAAAAAAAACTTGCTAGGGACTAGGCGAATGAGGGGTCGGAGTTCGCGTCCCGGAATGGTCAAGAATTTTCACTTCTCAAATCATCCAGACCGGCTCTGGGGTCCACCCATCCTCCTATACAATGGGTACCGGTGGCTTTTTCCCTGGGAATAAAGCGGCCGGGAAGTGAAGCTCACCACTCACCTCCAACTAGTGCCGAGATCAAGAAAATGTGGATCTATGTATCCACTCCCCCTTACACCTTAATGGCGTATTGCTTAGTTAGTTAAGTACAGGGATAACTTTACATTTTTACAATAACACAGTCTAAACTTCGAGAAATTCCGAGTTTTATACACCGATGTCGGGACGCTTTCGAACCAAAAAGACATGATTAGGAACTGAAGCTCGTCCTTCCACTACAGGCGTATCTAGCCATCAGCAAATACATATGACGTGTTGGACTTAAAATTTGTCCAACTGTAATTAATCGAAACTTAAATACATGTCATTATGTTAGAGAATAAGAGATAATTTTGAAATTTCAAACAAACTTGAAGCAGTATTAAAATCTTAAACATGTTACAGAATCTGAGAATGTGGACTGCATTCAGACGACCAGAATATTGTCATTTTTTTTTTTTTTTTT